>NC_133128.1:107849998-107889998 GCF_048418815.1 Hemitrygon akajei | reverse complement strand
CGCAACTCGGCCTCATTAAAGAAACAGTGAAATGCTACAGAAACAGCAAAAATACCGCCTGATGTGCCACAAGGAGCAACAATTGCACTGACTGCTGCAACAAAACAAATTTCACAACATAGGCCAATGATAATAAACCTGGTCTGATTCTGATTGTGATTACTGATGCAGAGAATATGGAAAACATCAAAGCCATATGCATATTACACATGGCCCTGGCTACAGAGGCAACAAAGATGAAAGATAAAAGATTAGCTTTATTTGTCACATGTACACCCTATGGACACAGGGAGAGTGTGCAGACTCTGCACAGACAGCACCGATGGTCAGTATTGAACCTGGGTCTTTGAAACCGGTGACGTGCTCGTCCTACTTGGACCACCTGTGCCATTCCTACTAGATTTCTGCCAGATTCATTGCACCCTAATTCCCCAGACTAATGCCTCAAGATCCGCACTCTCCCCTTGTTTTGGTCTCCTGGCTGTTGCAGGCTGAACAAGCAACACAAAAGCACTGCCTTTATCTGAACAAGGATCAGTTTCTCATTTAGATTTATTGAGCTGCTGTGCGTCTCAGCAACAGCTGCAGAAATTGTTTGTACACACTGTGAACAAAAAGAACTGGATGGCCCATTCTCTCCTTTGCCTCACTTTAGCCATGTCATCGTGCCAATTGCCTGACACCAGAGCTTTGACCCAAATGTGAGCTAACTTACCCACAGTATCAGAATCAGATTTATTATCACTAAGTGGTGCAGTTTGTTGTTTTGTGCAGGACAACGCATTATACATTACAATGAGTTACAATAAAAAATATAGATAGAACAGTATAGTACAGTACAGACCCTTTGGCTCACATTGTTGTGCCAACCTTTTAACCTATTCTAAGATCAATCTGACCCTTTCTTCCCACATAGGTGTCTAGTTTTCTATTTATCCAATTGCCTATCTAACAGTCTCATAAATGTCCCTAATATATCCACCTCTACCACTACAGATTTACCTCTCCCGCTTCCACTCCTATGTCTTATGGTCTAAAAGCCTCCCTCTGGCAGTGCTTTCCTCTCGCCCACCACTCTGTGTAAAAAGAACCTTCCTTTGACATCCCTTTTATACTTTGCTCCCATCACTTTGAAATCATTCGCTCTCATGTTAGCCACTACCTCACTGGGAGAAAGTTTCTGTCTGTCCATTTGGTCTATCTTGTACATTTCTATGCACCTAATGTATCTGCCATACTGCAAAGCAGAAACGTTACTGTTAGTTACAAACCTGAATCAGGTGAAATGGGTTCATTGTCCCTTCTGAAACCTGATGGCAGAGGTGAAGAAGGTGTTCCTAAAGAATCATTGAATGTGAGTTTTCAGGCTCCCTGTAACTCCTCTTAAGAGAAAAGTATGAGGAAATATTCATTTCAGAGAGCATTAATGTGACAAAAATCTTTCCAGCACCACAAAATGTGAAATGTTCCTTGATCATCATTTGTAGCTGCACATAATCACAGTGGCACAGACATTCAGAGCAGGACTGAACATTGTATTTAATTCAATTGAGCCACACACACACACCAGCATGGGTCAGACTCACTTATTATCAGCTGAGCAAACAGTACTGAAGGGTTGGGGGGTAGGGTGAGACGGTTCACATGTTGAACCAGGTGGCACCTCTATTTCACAGACCACCCCGAGATCCTCGGTTCAGTCTCTGTGACCACCACCAGCTGGAGTAGCAGCGGGGATTCAGGTCCCCGGAGCTAAACAGGCCTGGCAGAATAACAACAGAGTTCCTATTTAGTCATTGCTGTTGGACAACTGAAAGGGTGGAAGCAGAGATAACATGTGTCAAGACTTTTAGGAGAAAAGAAAGGTTTATCTGAGGGGAGGTTACTGCCTAGATCTCCTCTCTCTGGGTCAGAGATATTTTTACAATCAAAACAAGCTTTATTTATAATAAAAAAACATTTACACGAATTAACTGTACCTTTTCATTCTTATGTTCATAGACAATTAAAAAAGTAGTGTTCAATTGCATTTATTAAAACCAACATGACTGTTGCCACTCATGTGACCCCCTGGGGTGATACATTGCTAGATAACTGAGGGGCTTTCTCCCCCAGCATGGTCCATCCCTGCCCAGTAATGGAATAACTCTGTAATGTGGTCCTCCCACATCAAGCCCTTATGGTGGCTGTACCAAGCTTCAGTTTGTTCCTCAACATGTCCTTCTGCAGCCTGGACTGTGTCAGTTGGCAACATTCCTCAATGGACGCCTCAATTCACTGAGCTCCCAGATCCCCCCGTTGCTCCACACTGTCAGAATCCTGCCATTAACCCTGTGTTCAGCCTTCCAAACCGAATCACCCAGGTTGAACTCCATCTGCCACTTCTCAGTCCAGCTTTGCATCCCGTCAATGTCCCATTGTAACCTACAACAAGCTTTCACATTGTCCACAACATCACCAAACTTCATGTCATCTTACTAACCCATCCTTCCACTTCCTCGTCCAAGTCATTTGGAAAAATTACAGAGTAGAGGTCTCAGAATAAATCCCTGCAGATCACCGACCTCCATCCACTTTCACCCTCTGTAGGCAATCCAATTCTGAAAGCACTCAGCCAAGTTTCTCTGGACCTCGTTCCTCCTGACTTTCCATATAACCCTATTCCAGAGAACCTTGTCAAACATTTTACTGAAATCAATATACACCACTTTGACTCTTCTACCTTCAGCAAGGTGCTTTGTCACATTCTCAAAGAATTCAGTCAGACTGACGAGGCAAGAACTGCCCCTCACAGAGTGCAGGGGTTAGCGCGATGCTGTTACAGCTTGTGACGTTCCAGGGGATGAAGTTCAATTCCAGCACCATTCTCTAAGGCGTCTCTATACGTCCTCCCTGTGGAATGCGTGCATTTTCCCCAGATATCCCATCTTCTCCTATAATCCAATATCACCGAACCGCATCGTCACAGAACCTCATGTCCCCATTGTCACTGAACCCCATGTTTAATGTCCCCATCGTTACTGCAGCCCGCTTAATGTCCCATTATCATTGAACCTCATTGTCACTGAACTCCCTGCTTAATGTCCCCATTGTCACTGAACCCCATGATTATTGTCCACATTGTCACAGAACCCCATGATTATTGTCCCCATTGTCACTGAACCCCCTGCTTAAGGTCCCCATTGTCACTGAACCTCACTGTCACTGAACCCCATTGTCACTGGACCCCATGATTATTGTCCACATTGTCACTGAACCTCATATTTAATGTCTCATTATCATTGAACCTCATTGTCACTGAACCCTATTGTCACTGAACCCCCTGCTTAAGGTCCCCATTGTCACTGAACCTCATATTTAATGTCCCCATTGTCACTGAACCTCATTGTCACTGAACTCCCTGCTTAAGGTCCCCATTGTCACTGAACCCCATGATTATTGTCCACATTGTCACAGAACCCCATGATTATTGTCCACATTGTCACTGAACCTCATATTTAATGTCTCCATTGTCACTGAACCCCATGTTTCATGTCCCCATTGCCAGTGAACCTCATTGTCACTGAACCCCATTGCCATTGAACCCCATGATTAATGTCCTCATTGTCACTGAACCCCTTGTTTAATCTCCCAATTGTCACTGAACCCCATAATTAATCTCCCCATTGTCACCGAACCCCATTGTCACTAAACCTCATGTTTAATCCCCCTATTATCACTGAACCCTTAATGTCCCCATTGTCACTGACACCCCATGTTTAATATTCCAATTGTCACTGAACCCCATGTTTCATGTCTCCATTACCACTGAACCTCATTGTCACAGTACCCCATGTCGCCCATGTTCATTGAACTCCACTGTCACTGAACCCCATGTTTAATGTCCCCATCGTTACTGAAGCCCGTTTAATGCCCCATTATCATTGAACCTCATTGTCACTGAACCCCATGGTCACTGAACCCCCTGCTTAAGGTCCCCATTGTCACTGAACCTCATGATTATTGTCCACATTGTCACAGAACCCTATAGTCACTGAACCCTATTGTCACTGAACCCCCTGCTGAATGTCCCCATTGTCACTGAACCTCATTGTCACTGAACCCTATAGTCACTGAACCCCATTGTCACTGAACCCCCTGCTGAATGTCCCCATTGTCACTGAACCTCATATTTAATGTCCCCATTGTCACTGAACCTCGTTGCCTTGGAACCCCATGATTAATGTCACCATTGTCACTGAACCCTTTGTTTAATATCCCCATTGTCACTGAACCCCATAATTAATCTCCCCATTGTCACCGAACCCCGTTGTCACTAAACCTCATGTTTAATCCCCCTATTATCACTGAACCCTTAATGTCCCCATTGTCACTGAACCCCCTGCTTAAGGTCCCCATTGTCACTGAACCCCATGATTAATGTCCCCATTATCACTGAACCCTTTGTTTAATATCTCCATTGTCACTGAACCCCATAATTAATCTCTCCATTATCACTGAACCCCATTGTCACTGAACCCCCTGCTTATTGTCCCTATTGTCACAGAACCCCATGATTATTGTCTGCATTGTCACTGAACCTCATGTTTAATGTCCCCATTGTCACTGAATGGCATTATTATTGTCCCCATTGTCACTGAACCCCATGATTATTGTCCCCATTGTCACTGAATTGGAGAAGACTCTAGCTGAAGAAAACCTTTCACATGTCACCTGCACATTGTTACTGAAATCCACGTTTAATGCTCTCACTTTTACTGTGCACACCACCCCACCCCCAACACCATCACTACACACAGTATCCCAGCCACAATTTTAACATAAAAATCAGAAGCAGGAGTAGGCCATTCTGCCTATCCAGTCTGCTACACCAATCATTACGGTTGCAGCTGATCTATCTCAACACAACTTTCCCACTTGCTACTATGAGATCATAAGATATAGGCGGAGAATTAGGCCATTTGGCCCATCGAGTTTGCTGCTCTGCACTCAATCATGGTTGACTTGTTATCCCTCTCAAATTCATTCTCCTGCCTTCTCCCTGTAACCCCTGACACCCTTACTAATGAAGAACCTATCAACCTCCGCTTTAAATATACCCAATGACTTGGCCACCACAGCGTCTGTGGCAATTCCACAGAGTCACCGCCCTCCGGCTATTGGTCTGAATTGTTCAACTTCTACTACAATGTCTGGCGTTGGTTCCTCACAGTTTCATGAATTACTTTTGCTGCCTGTGTCTCTGAAAACAACTGGTAACTCAAAACTAACCAAGAACTCGGGAGAATGAAAGAAACCCTGCAGACGCAGGAAATCTGAAACAAAGCCAAGAGGAGCTGAGAGATGCCGGTCAGGCAGCATCTGTGGGGAGGAAAACAGAGTAATCATTTCATAGAATGTCTTCGACAATGCTTGAAGTATTATTCCAAGAGTAGGATTGGATGACCCGCTTGGGTAAGCACCTTCACTCCATCCATTGTGGCAGTCAGACAACTATTCTACTTGTAACATCTCACCCCCACGTCGACACGCCTGTCCACAGCCCCTTCCTCTGCCAAGTTAAGGTGAAATGCAAATTAGAGGAACAGCAACTCCTGTTCGACCTAGCCAGTCACCAAGTTGCATATAATGTAGAGAATAGAATAAGGCACAAAAACTTACTTCTCGTTCTTCTGGTAACCTCTTCCCTTCTATCCCTTTCCCCCTCTTCTCACTCCTCCTGATCCACCTAGCTCCCATCACCACATGTCCTTCCCCACCCATCTCCCTTGCCATCTGCCGAACACCCACATCTTTGGAATGTGGGAGAAAGCCAATATTGTCGTGAGAGTGATTGGAAATGGAAGCAAGAGAAGATAGAGGGAGAGAGAGAAAGTGTAAGAGAGAGAAGTTGCTTCAGAAACTCTTAAACAGGCACATGGAATTCAAATAACGAGCTATGTAAGAGAGAAGTTAGATGATTTCAGAGGAGCTTAAATGTTGGTACTACATCATGGTCTGAAGGACCTGTACAGTGCTGTATGGTACTATGATTGGTTGGAAACAGTGGGACCAAAGGGAGGAGTGAGAGGAAGAGCAACACATCACAATGGAGAGTGGGAATGGAGGAGAGAGAGGGAAATAGGGAGGGAATAGAAAATGGAAAGAGAGTTTGGGAAATGGGGGAGAGGGAGGGAAATAGAGAGAAAGTAGGAAATGGGGAGAGAAGTTGGGAAATGGGTATGGGGAGAAAAAGTGGGAAATGGGGAGGGAGAGGGAAATGGGGAAAGAGAGTGAGTGGGAATGGGGAGAGAGAGTGTGAAATGGGGGAGAGAGTTAAATGGGGAGAGAGTGTGAAATGGGGAAAGAGAGTGAGAATGGGTGAGAGAGAGGGAAATTGGGGAGAGAGAGGGAAAAGGGGGAGAGAGATGGAAATGGGGGTAGAGAGTGGGAATGGGGGAGAGAGTGGGAATCAGGAGAGAGAGGAATATGGCAGAGAGAGTGTGAAATGGGGGAGAGGAGTGTGAAATGGGGAGAGAGTGGGAAAAGGTGAGAGAGTGAACTGGGTGAGGGAGAGGAAAATGGGGAGAGAGAGTGAAATGGGGAGAGAGAAATGGAGGGAGAGGGAAATGGAAAGAGTGAAATGGGGAGAGAGTGGGAAATGGGATAGAGAGAGGGAAATGGGGAGAGAGAGAAATGGGGAGAGAATGGGAATGGGGAGAGAAAGGAATATGGGGAGAGAGTGTGAAATAGGGGAGAGAGAGAGTGAAATGGGGAGGGAGTGAGTGAATGGGGAGAGAGTGGGAAATAGTGATAGAGAGAGTGTGAAATGTGGGAGAGGGAGGGAATGGGGAGAGAGAGTGTGAAATCGGGGAGAGAGTGGGAAATGGGGAGAGAGGGAAATGGGGAGAGAGAGTGAAATGGGAGAGAGAGAGGGATAGGTCTGGGGATCTCCCATCCACTGCCACCAACCTGATAGTTCCCACACCCCGCACTTCCCATTTCTACCTCCTACACAAGATCCACAAACCTGCCTGTCCAGGTAGACCCATTGTCTCAGATTGCTCCTGCCCCACCAAACTCATTTCTGCATACCTTGACACTGTCTTATCCCCCTTTGTTCAATCTCTTCCCACCTATGTTCGTGACACTTCTCACGCTTTGAATTTTTTCAATGATTTTAAGTTCCCTGGCCCCCATCGCCTTATTTTCACCATGAATGCCCAGTCCCTATATACCTCCATCCCCCACCCGGACGGTCTCAAGCTCTTCGCTTCTTTTCGGACTCCAGACCTAACCAATTCCCCTCTACCACCACTCTCCTCCATCTAGCGGAATTAGTTCTTACTCTCAATAATTTCTCCTTTGGCTCCGCCCACTTCCTCCAAACCAAGGGTGTAGCCATGGGCACCCGCATGGGTCCCAGTTATGCCTGCCTTTTTGTTGGCTTTGTGGAATAGAGAGAGAAGGAAATAGGGAGCGAGAGAGTGGGAATGGGGGAGAGAGAGGGAAATGGGGAGAGAGAGAGGGAAAAAGGGAGAGAGAGAGAAATGGGGAGAGAGAGAGTGGGAAATGGGAGAGAGAGAGGGAAATGGGTAGAGAGAGGGAAATGGGTAGAGAGAGGAAAATGGGAGAGAGAGTGGAAAATTGGAGAGAGGGAATGAAATGGGGGAGAGTGAGTGAAATGGGGACAGAAAGTGGGAAGGGACAGAGAAAGAGTGGGAATGGTGAGAGAGTGGGAAATGGTGGGAGAGAGTGGGAAATGGGGAGAGAGGGAAATGGGGGAGAGAGTGGGAAATGGGGAGAGAGAGTGGGAAATGGGGAGAGAGGGGGAAATGAGGAGAGAGAGTGGGAGATGGGAGAGAGAGGTAAATGGGGAGAGAGAGAAATGGGGAGAGAGGGAAATGGGGGGAGAGTGAATGAAATGGGGGAGAGTGAGTGAAATGGGGACAGAAAGTGGGAAGTGACAGAGAAAGAGTGGGAATGGAGAGAGAGTGGGAAATGGTGGGAGAGAGTGGGAAATGGGGAGTGAGGGAAATGGGGGGAGAGAGTGGGAAATGGGGAGAGAGAGTGGGAAATGGGGAGAGAGGGGGAAGTGATGAGAGAGAGAGTGGGAAATGGGAGAGAGAGAGGGAAATGGGGAGAGAGGGAAATGGGGAGAGAGAGAAATGGGGAGAGAGGGAAATGGGGGAGGGTGAATGAAATGGGGGAGAGTGAGTGAAATGGGGATAGAAAGTGGGAAGTGACAGAGAAAGAGTGGGAATGGGGAGAGAGTGGGAAATGGTGGGAGAGAGTGGGAAATGGGGAGAGTGAGTGCAAAGGGGAGATAAAGTGGGAAGTGATAGGGAGAGAGTGGTAAATGAGGAGAGAGAGTGGGAGATGGGGAAAGACAGTGGGAAATGGGGAGAGAGAAATGTGGAGAGAGAGGGAAGTGACGAGAGAGAAAGAGTGGGAAATGGGGGAGAGAGAGAAATGGGGAGAGAGGGAAATGGGGAGAGAGAGAAATGGGGAGAGAGGGAAATGGGGGAGAGTGAATGAAATGGGGATAGAAAGTGGGAAGTGACAGAGAAAGAGTGGGAATGGGGAGAGAGTGGGAAATGGTGGGAGAGAGTGGGAGATGGGGAGAGAGAGGGAAGTGACGAGAGAGAAAGAGTGGGAAATGGGGGCGAGAGGGAAATGGGGAGAGAGACTGGGAAATGGGAGAGAGAGAGAGAAATGGGGAGAGAGGGAAATGGGGGAGAGTGAGTGAAATGGGGATAGAAAGTGGGAAGTGATAGGGAGAGAGTGGGAATGGGGAGAGAGTGGGAAATGGTGGGAGAGAGTGGGAGATGGGGAGAGAGAGGGAAGTGACGAGAGAGAAAGAGTGGGAAATGGGGGCGAGAGGGAAATGGGGAGAGAGACTGGGAAATGGGAGAGAGAGAGAGAAATGGGGAGAGAGGGAAATGGGGGAGAGTGAGTGAAATGGGGATAGAAAGTGGGAAGTGATAGGGAGAGAGTGGGAGTGGGGAAAGAGAGTGGGAAATGGGGAGAGAGAGTGGGAAATGGGGTGAGAGTGAAATGGGGAGATTGAGGGGGAAATAGGGAAAGAGAGGGAAATGGGGAAGAGAGAGTGGGATTGGGGAGAGTGGGATTGGGGAGAGTGAGTTAAATGGGGAGAGAAAGTGGGAAGTGATCAGGAGAGAGTGGGAACGGGCAGTGAGAGTGGGAATGGGCAGAGAGAATGGGAATGGGCAGAGAGTGAAATGAGGGAGAGGGTGGGAAATTGGGAAGAGAGAGAAGGAATGGGGTAGAGATGGTGAAATGGGGGAGGGAGAGTAGGAAATGGTGAGAGAGAGTGAAATGGGAGAGGGAGAGGGAAATGGGTAGAAAGAGGGAAATGGGTAGAGAGAGTGGGAAATGGGAGAGAGAGAGGGAAATGGGGAGAGAGAGGGAAGTGACGAGAGAGAGAGAGGGAAATCAGGAGAGAGGGAAATGGGGAGAGAGGGAAATGGGGGAGAGTGAGTGAAATGGGGACAGAAAGTGGGAAGTGACAGAGAAAGAGTGGGAATGGGGAGAGAGTGGGAAATGGTGGGAGAGAGTGGGAAATGAGGTGAGAGAGAGTGGAAAATGGGAGAGAGAGAGGGAAATGGGTAGAGAGAGGGAAATGGGGGAGAGAGTGGGAAATGGGGAGAGACAGAAGGAAATAGGGAGAGAGAGTGGGAAATGGGGAGAATGAGGGGGAAATAAGGAGAGACAGGGTGAAATGGGGAGAGAGAGGGAAATGGGGAAGAGAGGATGGGATTGGGGAGAGTGAGTGAAATGGGGAGAGAAAGTGGGAAGTGATAGGGAGAGGGTGGGATTGGGGAGAGTGAGTGAAATGGGGAGAGAAAGTGGGAAGTGATAGGGAGAGAGTGGGAGTGGGGAGAGAGAGTGGGAAGTGATTGGGGGAGCGTGGGAATGTGGAGAGAGAGAGGGATATGAGGAGAGAGAGCGGGAATGGGCAGACAGAATGGGAACGGGCAGAGAGTGAAATGGGGGAGAGGGTAGGAAATCAGGAAGAGAGAAAAGGAATGGGGTAGAGAGGGTGAAATGGGGGAGAGAGTGTGGGAAATAGTGAGAGAGAGAAGGGAATAGGGAGAGAGAGTGGGAAATGGGGAGAGAGATTGGGAAATGGGGAGTGAGATTGGGAAATGGGGAGAGCAAGTGGGAATGGGGAGAGAGAGTGGGAAATGGGAGAGAGAGAGAGAGGAAATGGGGAGAGAGAGTGTGAATGGGCAGAGGAAGTGGGAATGGGGAGAGAGTGTGAAATGGGGGAGAGGGTGGGAAATTGGGGAGAGAGAGTGGGAAATGGGAGAGAGAGAGGGAAATGGGGGAGAGAGTGGGAAATGGGGAGAGAGAGAGTGGGAAATGGGAGAGAGTGGGAAATGGTGGGAGAGAGTGGGAAATGGGGAGAGAGAGAGTGGGAAATGGGGAGAGAGAGAGTGGGAAATGGGAGAGAGAGAGGGAAATGGGGAGAGAGAGAGTGGGAAATGGGGAGAGAGAGAGTGGGAAATGGGGAGAGAGAGAGTGGGAAATGGGAGAGAGAGGGGGAAATGGGGAGAGACAGAAGGAAACAGGGAGAGAGAGTGGGAAATGGGAGAGAGAGTGGGAAATGGGGAGATTGAGGGGGAAATAGGGAGAGACAGGGAGAAATGGGGAGAGTGAGGGAAATGGGGAAGAGAGGGTGGGATTGGGGAGAGTGAGTGAAATGGGGAGAGAAAGTGGGAAGTGATAGGGAGAGAGTGGGAATGGGGAGAGAGAGGGAAATTTGGGAGAGAGAGGGAAATGAGGGAGAGAGCGTGGTATTGGGGAGAGTGAGTGCAATGGGAGAGAAAGTCAGAAGTGATAGGGAGAGAGTGCAATGGGGAGAGAGTGGAAATAGGGAGAGAGAGAAATGGGGAGAGAGAGAAGGAAATAGGGAGAGAGAGAAATGGGGAGAGAGTGAAATGGGGAGTGAGAGTGAAATGGGGAGAGAGAGAGAAATGGGGAGAGAGAGAGGGGGAAATAGGGAGAGACAGAGAGAAATGGGGAGAGAGGGAGGAAATAGGGAGAGACAGAGAGAAATGGGGAGAGAGATGGAAATGGGGAAGAGACAGTGGGAAATGTGTGTGAGAGAGGGAAAAGGGTAGAGAGAGGGAAATGAGGGAGAGAGGGTGGGATTGTGGAGAATGAGTGCAATGGGGCAAGAAAGTGGGAAGTGACAGAGAAAGAGTGGGAATGGGGAGAGAGTGGGAAATGGTGAGAGAGAGTTGGAAATGGGGAGAGAGAGGGAAGTGACGAGAGAGAAAGAATGGGAAATGGGGGCGAGAGGGAAATGGGGAGACACTGGGAAATGGGAGAGAGAGAGGGAAATGGGGAGAGAGGGAAATGGGGGAGAGAGGGAAATGGGGAAGAGAGAGTGGGATTGGGGAGAGTGAGTGAAATGGGGAGAGAAAGTGGGAAGTGATCAGGAGAGAGTGGGAATGGGCAGTGAGAGTGTGAATGGGCAGAGAGAATGGGAATGGGCAGAGAGTGAAATGAGGGAGAGGTTGGGAAATTGGAAAGAGAGAGAAGGAATGGGGTAGAGACAGTGGGAAATGGGGAGAGCTGAAGGAAATAGGGAGAGAGAGTGTGAATGGGCAGGGAGAATGGGAATGGGCAGAGAGTGAAATGGGGAGAGAAAGTGGGAAGTGATAGGGAGAGAGTGGGAGTGGGGAGAGAGAGCGGGAAATGGGGAGAGCGAGAAGGAAATAGGGAAAGAGAGTGGGAAATGGGGATAGAGAATGAAATGGGGAGATTGAGGGGGAAATAGGGAAAGAGAGGGAAATGGGGAAGAGAGAGTGGGATTGGGGAGAGTGAGTGAAATGGGGAGAGAAAGTGGGAAGTGATCAGGAGAGAGTGGGAACGGGCAGTGAGAGTGGGAATGGGCAGAGAGTGAAATGTGGGAGAGGGTGGGAAATTGGAAAGAGAGAGAAGGAATGGGGTAGAGATGGTGAAATGGGGGAGGAAGAGTTGGAAATGGTGAGCGAGAGTGAAATGGGAGAGGGAGAGGAAAATGGGGAGAGAGAGGGAAATGATGAGAGAGAGTGGCAGATGGGGAGAGACAGTGGGAAATGGGGAGAGCAGAAGGAAATAGGGAGAGAGAGTGTGAATGGGCAGAGGGAGTGGGAATGGGGAGAGAGAAAGTGAAATGGAGAGAGGGTGGGAAATTGGGAAGAGAGAGAACGAATGGGGTAAAGAAGATGAAATGGGGGAGGGAGAGTGGGAAATGGTGAGAGAGAGTGAAATGGGAGAGGGAGAGGAAAATGGGGAGAGAGAGGGAAATGTGGAGAGAGAGGGAAGTGACGAGAGAGAAAGAGTGGGAAATGGGGGAGAGAGAGAAATGGGGAGAGAGGGAAATGGGGGAGAGTGAATGAAATGGGGACAGAAAGTGGGAAGTGACAGAGAAAGAGTGGGAATGGGGAGAGAGTGGGAAATGGTGGGAGAGAGTGGGAAATGGGGAGAGAGAGGGAAGTGACGAGAGAGAAAGAGTGGGAAATGGGGGCAAGAGGGAAATGGGAGAGAGAGAGAGAAATGGGGAGAGAGGGAAATGGGGAAGAGAGGATGGGATTGGGGAGAGTGAGTGAAATGGGGATAGAAAGTGGGAAGTGATAGGGAGAGAGTGGGAGTGGGGAGAGAGAGCGGGAAATGGGGAGAGCGAGAAGGAAATAGGGAAAGAGAGTGGGAAATGGGGAGAGAGCAAAATGGGGAGAGAGAGTGGGAAATGGGGTGAGAGTGAAATGGGGATATTGAGGGGGAAATAGGGAAAGAGAGGGAAATGGGGAAGAGAGAGTGGGATTGGGGAGAGTGAGTTAAATGGGGAGAGAAAGTGGGAAGTGATCAGGAGAGAGTGGGAACGGGCAGTGAGAGTGGGAATGGGCAGAGAGAATGGGAATGGGCAGAGAGTGAAATGAGGGAGAGGATGGGAAATTGGGAAGAGAGAGAAGGAATGGGGTAGAGAGGGTGAAATGGGGGAGGGAGAGTGGGAAATGGTGAGAGAGAGTGGGAAATGGGGAGAGAGAGGGAAGTGATGAGAGAGAAAGTGTGGGAAATGGGGAGAGAGGGAAATGGGGAAGAGAGGATGGGATTGGGGAGAGTGAGTGAAATGGGGATAGAAAGTGGGAAGTGATAGGGAGAGAGTGGGAGTGGGGAGAGAGCGGGAAATGGGGAGAGCGAGAAGGAAATAGGGAAAGAGAGTGGGAAATGGGGAGAGAGCAAAATGGGGAGAGAGAGTGGGAAATGGGGTGAGAGTGAAATGGGGAGATTGAGGGGGAAATAGGGAAAGAGAGGGAAATGGGGAAGAGAGAGTGGGATTGGGGAGAGTGAGTTAAATGGGGAGAGAAAGTGGGAAGTGATCAGGAGAGAGTGGGAATGGGCAGTGAGAGTGGGAATGGGCAGAGAGAATGGGAATGGGCAGAGAGTGAAATGAGGGAGAGGATGGGAAATTGGGAAGAGAGAGAAGGAATGGGGTAGAGATGGTGAAATGGGGGAGGGAGAGTAGGAAATGGTGAGAGAGAGTGAAATGGGAGAGGGAGAGGAAAATGGGGAGAGAGAGGGAAATGAGGAGAGAGAGTGGCAGATGGGGAGAGACAGTGGGAAATGGGGAGAGCAGGAAATAGGGAGAGAGAGTGTGAATGGGCAGAGGGAGTGGGAATGGGGAGAGAGAGAGTGAAATGGAGAGAGGGTGGGAAATTGGGAAGAGAGAGAAGGAATGGGGTAGAGATGGTGAAATGGGGAGGGAGAGTGGGAAATGTGGAGAGAGACTGGGAAATGGGAGAGAGGGAGGGAAATGGGGAGTGTGGGAAATGGGGGAGAGTGTGAAATGGGGACAGAAAGTGGGAAGTGACAGAGAAAGAGTGGGAATGGGGAGAGAGTGGGAAATTGGGAAGAGGGAGAAGGAATGGGGTAGAGAGGGTGAAATGGGGGAGGGAGAGTGGGAAATGGTGAGAGAGAGAGTGAAATGGGAGAGGGAGAGGAAAATGGGGAGAGAGAGGGAAATGAGGAGCGAGAGTGGGAGATGGGGAGAGACAGTGGGAAATGGGGAGAGCAGAAGGAAATAGGGAGAGAGAGTGTGAATGGGCAGAGGGAGTGGGAATGGGGAGAGAGAGAGTGAAATGGAGAGAGGGTGGGAAATTGGGAAGAGAGAGAAGGAATGGGGTAGAGATGGTGAAATGGGGAGGGAGAGTAGGAAATGGGGAGAGAGACTGGGAAATGGGAGAGAGGGAGGGAAATAGGGAGTGAGGGAAATGGGGGAGAGTGTGAAATGGGGACAGAAAGTGGGAAGTGACAGAGAAACAGTGGGAATGGGGAGAGAGTGGGAAATGGGGGAGAGAGTGGGAAATGGGGGAGAGAGTGGGAAATGGGAAGTGAGAGTGAGATGGGGAGAGAGTGGGGGAAACAAGGAGAGACAGAGAAATGGGGAAGAGAGGTTGGGATTGGGAAGAGTGAGAGAAATGGGGAGAGAAAGTGGGAAGTGATCAGGAGAGAGTGGGAACGGGCAGTGAGAGTGGGAATGGGCAGAGAGAATGGGAATGGGCAGAGAGTGAAATGAGGGAGAGGGTGGGAAATTGGGAAGAGAGAGAAGGAATGGGGTAGAGATGGTGAAATGGGGAAGAGAGTGTGGGAAATGGTGAGAGAGAGAAGGAAATAGGGAGAGAGAGTGGGAGTGGGGAGAGAGAGTGGGAAGTGATCGGGAGAGAGTGGGAATGCGGAGAGAGAGAGTGAAATGGGGAGAGGCTGGGAAATTGGGAAGAGAGAGAAGGAATGGGGTAGAGAGGGTGAAATGGGGAAGAGAGTGTGGGAAATGGTGAGAGAGAGAAGGAAATAGGGAGAGAGAGTGGGAAGTCGGGGACAGAGCGGGAAGTGGGGAGAGAGACTGGGAAATGAGGGAGAGAAAGAGGGAAATGAGAGAGAGAGAGAAATGGGGGGAGAGAGAGGGAAATGGTGGGCGAGAGTGGGAAATGGGGAGAGAGAGGGAAATAGGTAGAGAGAGGGAAATGGGGACGAGAGAGTGGGATTGGGGAGAGTGAGTGAAATGGGGAGAGAAAGTGGGAAGTGACAGAGAAAGTGTGGGAATGGGGAGAGAGTGGGAAATGAGGCGAGAGAGTGGGAAATGGGGAGAGAGAGTGGAAAATGTGAGAGAGAGAAAGGTAAATGGGTAGAGAGAGGGTGGGATTGGGGAGAGTGAGTGCAATGGGGCGAGAAACTGGGAAGTGATAGGGAGGAGTGGAATGGGGAGAGAGAGAAGGAAATAGAGACAGTGGGAAATGGGGAGAAGGAGAGTGAAATGGTGAGAGGGTGGGAAATTGGAAAGAGAGAGAAGGAATGGGGTAGAGAGGGTGAAATGGGGGAGGGAGAGTGGGAAATGGTGAGAGAGAGTGGGAAATGCGGATAGAGAGAAATGGGGAGAGAGAGGGAAATGGGGAAGAGAGGTTGGGATTGGGAAGAGTGAGAGAAATGGGGAGAGAAAGTGGGAAGTGATAGGTAGAGAGTGGGAGTGGGGAGAGAGAGTGGGAAGTGATCGGGAGAGAGTGGGAATGCGGAGAGAGAGAGAGTGAAATGGGGAGATACTGGGAAATTGGGAAGAGAGAGAAGGAATGGGGTAGAGAGGGTGAAATGGGGGAGAGAGTGTGGGAAATGGTGAGAGAGAGAAG
This sequence comes from Hemitrygon akajei, assembly GCF_048418815.1. NCBI lineage: Eukaryota > Metazoa > Chordata > Chondrichthyes > Myliobatiformes > Dasyatidae > Hemitrygon > Hemitrygon akajei. The sequence goes on along the minus strand of NC_133128.1, from coordinate 107,874,330 downwards.
GAAATAGGGAGAGAGAGTGGGAAGTCGGGGACAGAGCGGGAAGTGGGGAGAGAGACTGGGAAATGAGGGAGAGAAAGAGGGAAATGGGGAGACAGAGAAATGGGGAGAGAGATGGAAGTGATGAGAGAGAGAGTGGGAAATGGGAGAGAGAGAGGGAAATGGGAGAGAGAGAAAAATGGGGAGAGATAAATGGGGAGAGAGGAAAATGTGGGAGAGAGAGAAATGGGGAGAGTGGGTAATGGGAGAGAGAGAGAAATGGGGAGAGAGGGAAATGGGGGAGGGAGAAATGGGGAGAGTGAGAAATGGGGAGAGAGGGAAATGTGGGAGAGAGAGAAATGGGGAAAAAGAGACATGGGGAGAGAGGGAAATGGGGGAGAGAGAAATGGGGAAAGAGAGACATGGGGAGAGAGGGAAATGGGGGAGAGAGAGAGAAATGGGGGGAGAGAGAGGGAAATGGTGGGCGAGAGTGGGAAATGGGGAGAGAGAGGGAAATAGGTAGAGAGAGGGAAATGGGGACGAGAGAGTGGGATTGGGGGAGGGTGAGTGAAATGGGGAGAGAAAGTGGGAAGTGATAGGGAGAGAGTGGGAGTGGGGAGAGTGGGAAGTGATCGGGATTGAGTGGGAATGTGGAGAGAGAGAGGGAAATGGGGGAGAGGGTGGGAAATTGGGAAGAGAGAGAAGGAATGGGGTAGAGAGATTGAAATGGGAGAGGGAGAGGGAAGTGACGAGAGAGAGAGAGGGAAATCAGTTGAGAAAGAAATGGGGAGAGAGGGAAATGGGGGAGAGCAAATGAAATGGGGGAGAGTGAGTGAAATGGGGACAGAAAGTGGGAAGTGACAGAGAAAGAGTGGGAATGGGGAGAGAGTGGGAAATGGTGGGAGAGAGTGGGAAATAGGGAGAGAGAGTGTGGAAAATGTGAGAGAGAGAGAGAGAGAGGTAAATGGGTAGAGAGAGGGAAATGAGAGAGAGGGTGGGATTGGGGAGAGTGAGTGCAATGGGGCGAGAAACTGGGAAGTGATAGGGAGGAGTGGAATGGGGGAGAGAGAGTGGGAAATTGGGAGAGAGAGAAGGAAATAGTGAAAGAGAGTGAGAAATGGGGATAGAGAGAAATGGGGAGAGAGAGGGAAATGAGGAAGAGAGAGTGGGATTGGGGAGAGTGAGTGAAATGGGGAGAGAAAGTGGGAAGTGAAAGGGAGGAGTGGGAGTGGGGAGAGACAGTGGGAAGTGATCGGGAGAGAGTGGGAATGCGGAGAGAGAGCGAAATGGGGAGATAGAGTGGGAATGGGCAGGGTGAATGGGAATGGGCAGAGAGTGAAATGGGGAGAGGGTGGGAAATTGGGAAGAGAGAGAAGGAATGGGGTAGAGAGGGTGAAATGGGGGAGGGAGAGTGGGAAATGGTGACAGAGAGTGAAATGGGAGAGGGAGAGGAAGGGGAGAGAGAGGGAAATGAGGAGCGAGAGTGGGAGATGGGGAGAGACAGTGGGAAATGGGGAGAGCAGGAAATAGGGAGAGAGAGTGTGAATGGGCAGAGGGAGTGGGAATGGGGAGAGAGAGAGTGAAATGGAGAGAGGGTGGGAAATTGGGAAGAGAGAGAAGGAATGGGGTAGAGATGGTGAAATGGGGAGGGAGAGTGGGAAATGTGGAGAGAGACTGGGAAATGGGAGAGAGGGAGGGAAATGGGGAGTGTGGGAAATGGGGGAGAGTGTGAAATGGGGACAGAAAGTGGGAAGTGACAGAGAAAGAGTGGGAATGGGGAGAGAGTGGGAAATTGGGAAGAGGGAGAAGGAATGGGGTAGAGAGGGTGAAATGGGGGAGGGAGAGTGGGAAATGGTGAGAGAGAGAGTGAAATGGGAGAGGGAGAGGAAAATGGGGAGAGAGTGGGAAATGAGGAGCGAGAGTGGGAGATGGGGAGAGACAGTGGGAAATGGGGAGAGCAGAAGGAAATAGGGAGAGAGAGTGTGAATGGGCAGAGGGAGTGGGAATGGGGAGAGAGAGAGTGAAATGGAGAGAGGGTGGGAAATTGGGAAGAGAGAGAAGGAATGGGGTAGAGATGGTGAAATGGGGAGGGAGAGTAGGAAATGGGGAGAGAGACTGGGAAATGGGAGAGAGGGAGGGAAATAGGGAGTGAGGGAAATGGGGGAGAGTGTGAAATGGGGACAGAAAGTGGGAAGTGACAGAGAAACAGTGGGAATGGGGAGAGAGTGGGAAATGGGGGAGAGAGTGGGAAATGGGGGAGAGAGTGGGAAATGGGAAGTGAGAGTGAGATGGGGAGAGAGTGGGGGAAACAAGGAGAGACAGAGAAATGGGGAAGAGAGGTTGGGATTGGGAAGAGTGAGAGAAATGGGGAGAGAAAGTGGGAAGTGATCAGGAGAGAGTGGGAACGGGCAGTGAGAGTGGGAATGGGCAGAGAGAATGGGAATGGGCAGAGAGTGAAATGAGGGAGAGGGTGGGAAATTGGGAAGAGAGAGAAGGAATGGGGTAGAGATGGTGAAATGGGGAAGAGAGTGTGGGAAATGGTGAGAGAGAGAAGGAAATAGGGAGAGAGAGTGGGAGTGGGGAGAGAGAGTGGGAAGTGATCGGGAGAGAGTGGGAATGCGGAGAGAGAGAGTGAAATGGGGAGAGGCTGGGAAATTGGGAAGAGAGAGAAGGAATGGGGTAGAGAGGGTGAAATGGGGAAGAGAGTGTGGGAAATGGTGAGAGAGAGAAGGAAATAGGGAGAGAGAGTGGGAAGTCGGGGACAGAGCGGGAAGTGGGGAGAGAGACTGGGAAATGAGGGAGAGAAAGAGGGAAATGAGAGAGAGAGAGAAATGGGGGGAGAGAGAGGGAAATGGTGGGCGAGAGTGGGAAATGGGGAGAGAGAGGGAAATAGGTAGAGAGAGGGAAATGGGGACGAGAGAGTGGGATTGGGGAGAGTGAGTGAAATGGGGAGAGAAAGTGGGAAGTGACAGAGAAAGTGTGGGAATGGGGAGAGAGTGGGAAATGGGGAGAGAGAGTGGAAAATGTGAGAGAGAGAAAGGTAAATGGGTAGAGAGAGGGTGGGATTGGGGAGAGTGAGTGCAATGGGGCGAGAAACTGGGAAGTGATAGGGAGGAGTGGAATGGGGAGAGAGAGAAGGAAATAGAGACAGTGGGAAATGGGGAGAAGGAGAGTGAAATGGTGAGAGGGTGGGAAATTGGAAAGAGAGAGAAGGAATGGGGTAGAGAGGGTGAAATGGGGGAGGGAGAGTGGGAAATGGTGAGAGAGAGTGGGAAATGCGGATAGAGAGAAATGGGGAGAGAGAGGGAAATGGGGAAGAGAGGTTGGGATTGGGAAGAGTGAGAGAAATGGGGAGAGAAAGTGGGAAGTGATAGGTAGAGAGTGGGAGTGGGGAGAGAGAGTGGGAAGTGATCGGGAGAGAGTGGGAATGCGGAGAGAGAGAGAGTGAAATGGGGAGATACTGGGAAATTGGGAAGAGAGAGAAGGAATGGGGTAGAGAGGGTGAAATGGGGGAGAGAGTGTGGGAAATGGTGAGAGAGAGAAGGAAATAGGGAGAGAGAGTGGGAAGTCGGGGACAGAGCGGGAAGTGGGGAGAGAGACTGGGAAATGAGGGAGAGAAAGAGGGAAATGGGGAGACAGAGAAATGGGGAGAGAGATGGAAGTGATGAGAGAGAGAGTGGGAAATGGGAGAGAGAGAGGGAAATGGGAGAGAGAGAAAAATGGGGAGAGATAAATGGGGAGAGAGGAAAATGTGGGAGAGAGAGAAATGGGGAGAGTGGGTAATGGGAGAGAGAGAGAAATGGGGAGAGAGGGAAATGGGGGAGGGAGAAATGGGGAGAGTGAGAAATGGGGAGAGAGGGAAATGTGGGAGAGAGAGAAATGGGGAAAAAGAGACATGGGGAGAGAGGGAAATGGGGGAGAGAGAAATGGGGAAAGAGAGACATGGGGAGAGAGGGAAATGGGGGGAGAGAGAGAGAAATGGGGGGAGAGAGAGGGAAATGGTGGGCGAGAGTGGGAAATGGGGAGAGAGAGGGAAATAGGTAGAGAGAGGGAAATGGGGACGAGAGAGTGGGATTGGGGAGGGTGAGTGAAATGGGGAGAGAAAGTGGGAAGTGATAGGGAGAGAGTGGGAGTGGGGAGAGTGGGAAGTGATCGGGATTGAGTGGGAATGTGGAGAGAGAGAGGGAAATGGGGGAGAGGGTGGGAAATTGGGAAGAGAGAGAAGGAATGGGGTAGAGAGATTGAAATGGGAGAGGGAGAGGGAAGTGACGAGAGAGAGAGAGGGAAATCAGTTGAGAAAGAAATGGGGAGAGAGGGAAATGGGGGAGAGCAAATGAAATGGGGGAGAGTGAGTGAAATGGGGACAGAAAGTGGGAAGTGACAGAGAAAGAGTGGGAATGGGGAGAGAGTGGGAAATGGTGGGAGAGAGTGGGAAATAGGGAGAGAGAGTGTGGAAAATGTGAGAGAGAGAGAGGTAAATGGGTAGAGAGAGGGAAATGAGAGAGAGGGTGGGATTGGGGAGAGTGAGTGCAATGGGGCGAGAAACTGGGAAGTGATAGGGAGGAGTGGAATGGGGAGAGAGAGTGGTAAATGGGGAGAGAGAGTGGGAAATGCGGGAGAGTGAATGAAATAGGGGGAGTGAGTGAAATGGGAACAGAAAGTGGGAAGTGACAGAGAAAGAGTGGGAATGGGGAGAGAGTGGGAAATGGTGGGAGAGAGTGGGAAATGGGGAGAGAGAGTGGAAAATGTGAGAGAGAGAGAGAGGTAAATGGGTAGAGAGAGGGAAATGAGAGAGAGGGTGGGATTGGGGAGAGTGAGTGCAATGGGGCGAGAAACTGGGAAGTGATAGGGAGGAGTGGAATGGGGGAGAGAGAGTGGGAAATTGGGAGAGAGAGAAGGAAAAAGAGAAAGAGAGTGAGAAATGGGGATAGAGAGAAATGGGGAGAGAGAGGGAAATGGGGAAGAGAGAGTGGGATTGGGGAGAGTGAGTGAAATGGGGAGAGAAAGTGGGAAGTGAAAGGGAGGAGTGGGAGTGGGGAGAGACAGTGGGAAGTGATCGGGAGAGAGTGGGAATGCGGAGAGAGAGAGCGAAATGGGGAGAGAGAGTGGGAATGGGCAGGGTGAATGGGAATGGGCAGAGAGTGAAATGGGGAGAGGGTGGGAAATTGGGAAGAGAGAGAAGGAATGGGGTAGAGAGGGTGAAATGGGGGAGGGAGAGTGGGAAATGGTGAGAGAGAGTGAAATGGGAGAGGGAGAGGAAAATGGGGAGAGAGAGGGAAATGAGGAGCGAGAGTGGGAGATGGGGAGAGACATTGGGAAATGGGGAGAGCAGAAGGAAATAGGGAGAGAGAGTGTGAATGGGCAGAGGGAGTGGGAATGTGGAGAGAGAGTGAAATGGAGAGAGGGTGGGAAATTGGGAAGAGAGAGAAGGAATGGGGTAGAGAGGGTGAAATGGGGAGGGAGAGTGGGAAATGGGGAGAGAGACTGGGAAATGGGAGAGAGGGAGGGAAATGGGGGAGAGTGTGAAATGGGGACAGAAAGTGGGAAGTGACAGAGAAACAGTGGGAATGGGGAGAGAGTGGGAAATGGGGGAGAGAGTGGGAAATGGGGGAGAGAGTGGGAAATGGGTAGAGAGAGGGAAATTTCAGAGAAAGAGGGAAATGAGGGAGAGAGGGTGGGATTGGAGAGAGTGAGTGCAATGGGAGAGAAAGTCAGAAGTGATAGGGAGAGAGTGCAATGGGGAGAGAGAGAAATGGGGAGAGTGGGTGTTGGGAGAGAGAGAGAAATGGGGAGAGAGGGAAATGGGGAGAGTGAGAAATGGGGAGAGAGAGAAATGGGGAGAGTGGGAGATGGGAGAGAGAGAGAAATAGGGGGAGAGAGAGGGAAATGGTGGGAAAGAGTGGGAAATGGGGAGAGAGAGGGAAATAGGTAGAGGGAGGGAAAAGGGGGAGAGGATGGGAAATTGGGAAGAGAGAGAAGGAATGGGGTAGAGAGATTGAAATGGAAAAGGGAGAGGAAAATGGGGAGAGAGAGTGAAATGGGGGAGAGAGAGGGAAGTGACGAGAGAGAGAGAGAGAGGGAAACAGGAGAGAGAGAAATGGGGAGAGAGGGAAATGGGGAGAGAGAGGGAAATGGGGAGTGAGAGTAAAATAGGGAGAGAGAGAGAAATGGGGAGAGGGGGAAATAGGGAGAAAGAGAGAAATGGGGAGAGAGAGGGAAATGGGAGAGGGAGAGGAAAATGGGGAGAGAGAAGGAAATGAGGAGCAAGCGTGGGAGATGGGGAGAGACAGTGGGAAATGTGGAGAGCAGAAGGAAATAGGGAGAGAGAGTGTGAATGGGCAGAGGGAGTGGGAATGTGGAGAGAGAGTGGGAATGGGCAGGGAGAATGGGAATGGGCAGAGAGTGAAATGAGGGAGAGGGTGGAAAATTGGGAAGAGAGAGAAGGAATGGGGTAGAGAGGGTGAAATGGGGGAGGGAGAGTGGGAAATGGTGAGAGAGAGTGAAATGGGAGAGGGAGAGGAAAATGGGGAGAGAGAGGGAAATGAGGAGCGAGAGTGGGAGATGGGGAGAGACAGTGGGAAATGGGGAGAGCAGAAGGAAATAGGGAGAGAGAGTGTGAATGGGCAGAGGGAGTGGGAATGGGGAGTGAGAGAGATGGAGAGAGGGTGGGAAATTGGGAAGAGAGAGAAGGAATTGGGTAGAGATGGTGAAATGGGGAGGGAGAGTGGGAAATGGGGAGAGAGACTGGGAAATGGAAGAGAGGGAGGGAAATGGGGAGTGAGGGCAATGGCGGAGAGTGTGAAATGGGGACAGAAAGTGGGAAGTGACAGAGAAAGAGTGGGAATGGGGAGAGAGTGGGAAATGGGGGAGAGAGTGGGAAATGAGGAGAGCGTGAAATGGGGAGTGAGAGTGAAATGGGGAGAGAGAGAAATGGGGAGAGTGGGTGTTGGGAGAGAGAGAGAAATGGGGAGAGAGGGAAATGGGGAGAGTGAGAAATGAGGAGAGAGAGAAATGGGGAGAGAGGGAAATGGGGAGAGTGAGAAATGGGGAGAGAGAGAAATGGGGAGAGAGGGAAATGGGGAAGTGTGAGAAATGGGGAGAGAGAGAAATGGGGAGAGTGGGTATTGGGAGAGAGAGAGAGAAATGGGGGAGAGAGAGGGAAATAGTGGGAGAGAGTGGGAAATGGGGAGAGAGGGGGAAATAGGTAGAGAGAGGGAAATGGGGGAGAGGATGGGTAATTGGGAAGAGAGAGAAGGAATGGGGGTAGAGAGATTGAAATGGAAGAGGGAGAGGAAAATGGGGAGAGAGAGTGAAATGGGGAGAGAGAGGGAAGTGACGAGAGAGAGAGAGAGAGAGAGGGAAATCAGGAGCGAGAGAAATGGGGAGAGAGGGAAATGGGGGAGAGCAAATGAAATGGGGGGAGTGAGTAAAATGGGGACAGAAAGGGGGAAGTGACAGAGAAAGAGTGGGAATGGGGAGAGAGTGGGAAATGGTGGGAGAGAGAGTGGGAAATGGGGCGAGAGAGAGTGGAAAATGTGAGAGAGAGAGAGAGGGAAATGGGAGAGAGAGGGAAATGAGGGAGAGAGGGTGGGAATGGGGAGAGTGAGCGCAATGGGGGAGAGAGTGGAATGGGGAGAGAGAAGGAAATAGGGAGAGAGAGAAATGGGGAGAGAGAGTGGGAAATGGGGAGAGAGGGAAATGGAGAGTGAGAGTGAAATAGGGAGAGAGAGAGAAATGGGGAGAGGGGGAAATAGGGAGAAAGAGAGAAATGGGGGAGAGAGAGGGAAATGGTGAGTGAGAGTGAAATAGGGAGAGAGAGAAATGGGGAGAGAGAGGGAAATGGGGAGTGAGAGTGAAATAGGGAGAGAGAGAGGAATGGGGAGAAGGGGAATTAGGGAGAAAGAGAGAAATGGGGAGAGAGATGGAAATGGGGAAGAGAGACTGGGAAATGTGAGAGAGAGAGAGGGAAATGGGTAGAGCGAGAGAAATGGGAGAGGGAGAGGAAAATGGGGAGAGAGAGTGAAATGGGGAGAGAGAGGGAAGTGACGAGAGAGAGAGAGAGAGAGAGAGAGAGAGAGAGAGGGAAATCAGGAGAGAGAGAAATGGGGCGAGAGGGAAATGGGGGAGAGCAAATGAAATGGGGGAGAGTGAGTGAAATGGGGACAGAAAGTGGGAAGTGTCAGAGAAAGAATGGGAATGGTGAGAGAGTGGGAAATGGGGAGAGAAAGATTGGAAAATATGAGAGATAGAGAGGGAAATGGGTAGAGAGAGGGAAATGAGGGAGGGTGGGATTGGGGAGAGTGAGTGCAATGGTGCGAGAAACTGTGAAGTGATAGGGAGGAGTGGAATGGGGAGAGAGAGTGGGAAATTGGGAGAGAGAGAAGGAAATAGAGAAAGAGAGTGAGAAATTGGGATAGAGAGAAATTGGGAGAGAGAGGGAAATGGGGAAGAGAGAAATGGGGAGAGAGAGGGAAATGGGGAAGAGAGAGTGGGATTGGGGAGAGTGAGTTTAATGGGGAGAGAAAGTGGGAAGTGAAAGGGAGGAGTGGGAGTGGGGAGAGAGAGTGGGAAGTGATCGGGAGAGAGTGGGAATGCGGAGAGAGAGCGAAATGGGGAGAGAGAGTGGGAATGGGCAGTGTGAATGGGAATGGGCAGAGAGTGAAATGGGGAGAGAGTGGGAAATGGTGGGAGAGAGTGGGAAATGGGGAGAGAGAGTGTGGAAAATGTGAGAGAGAGAGGTAAATGGGTTAGAGAGAGGGAAATGAGAGAGAGGGTGGGATTGGGGAGAGTGAGTGCAATGGGGCGAGAAACTGGGAAGTGATAGGGAGGAGTGGAATGGGGAGAGAGAGTGGTAAATGGGGAGAGAGAGTGGGAAATGCGGGAGAGTGAATGAAATAGGGGGAGTGAGTGAAATGGGAACAGAAATTGGGAAGTGACAGAGAAAGAGTGGGAATGGGGAGAGAGTGGGAAATGGTGGGAGAGAGTGGGAAATGGGGAGAGAGATAGTGGAAAATGTGAGAGAGAGAGAGAGAGAGGTAAATGGGTAGAGAGAGGGAAATGAGAGAGAGGGTGGGATTGGGGAGAGTGAGTGCAATGGGGCGAGAAACTGGGAAGTGATAGGGAGGAGTGGAATGGGGGAGAGAGAGTGGGAAATTGGGAGAGAGAGAAGGAAAAAGAGAAAGAGAGTGAGAAATGGGGATAGAGAGAAATGGGGAGAGAGAGGGAAATGGGGAAGAGAGAGTGGGATTAGGGAGAGTGAGTGAAATGGGGAGAGAGGGAAATGTGGGAGAGAGAGAAATGGGGAAAAAGAGACATGGGGAGAGAGGGAAATGGGGGAGAGAGAAATGGGGAAAGAGAGACATGGGGAGAGAGGGAAATGGGGGAGAGAGAGAGAAATGGGGGGAGAGAGAGGGAAATGGTGGGCGAGAGTGGGAAATGGGGAGAGAGAGGGAAATAGGTAGAGAGAGGGAAATGGGGACGAGAGAGTGGGATTGGGGAGGGTGAGTGAAATGGGGAGAGAAAGTGGGAAGTGATAGGGAGAGAGTGGGAGTGGGGAGAGTGGGAAGTGATCGGGATTGAGTGGGAATGTGGAGAGAGAGAGGGAAATGGGGGAGAGGGTGGGAAATTGGGAAGAGAGAGAAGGAATGGGGTAGAGAGATTGAAATGGGAGAGGGAGAGGGAAGTGACGAGAGAGAGAGAGGGAAATCAGTTGAGAAAGAAATGGGGAGAGAGGGAAATGGGGGAGAGCAAATGAAATGGGGGAGAGTGAGTGAAATGGGGACAGAAAGTGGGAAGTGACAGAGAAAGAGTGGGAATGGGGAGAGAGTGGGAAATGGTGGGAGAGAGTGGGAAATAGGGAGAGAGAGTGTGGAAAATGTGAGAGAGAGAGGTAAATGGGTAGAGAGAGGGAAATGAGAGAGAGGGTGGGATTGGGGAGAGTGAGTGCAATGGGGCGAGAAACTGGGAAGTGATAGGGAGGAGTGGAATGGGGAGAGAGAGTGGTAAATGGGGAGAGAGAGTGGGAAATGCGGGAGAGTGAATGAAATAGGGGGAGTGAGTGAAATGGGAACAGAAAGTGGGAAGTGACAGAGAAAGAGTGGGAATGGGGAGAGAGTGGGAAATGGTGGGAGAGAGTGGGAAATGGGGAGAGAGAGAGTGGAAAATGTGAGAGAGAGAGAGAGGTAAATGGGTAGAGAGAGGGAAATGAGAGAGAGGGTGGGATTGGGGAGAGTGAGTGCAATGGGGCGAGAAACTGGGAAGTGATAGGGAGGAGTGGAATGGGGGAGAGAGAGTGGGAAATTGGGAGAGAGAGAAGGAAAAAGAGAAAGAGAGTGAGAAATGGGGATAGAGAGAAATGGGGAGAGAGAGGGAAATGGGGAAGAGAGAGTGGGATTGGGGAGAGTGAGTGAAATGGGGAGAGAAAGTGGGAAGTGAAAGGGAGGAGTGGGAGTGGGGAGAGACAGTGGGAAGTGATCGGGAGAGAGTGGGAATGCGGAGAGAGAGAGAGCGAAATGGGGAGAGAGAGTGGGAATGGGCAGGGTGAATGGGAATGGGCAGAGAGTGAAATGGGGAGAGGGTGGGAAATTGGGAAGAGAGAGAAGGAATGGGGTAGAGAGGGTGAAATGGGGGAGGGAGAGTGGGAAATGGTGAGAGAGAGTGAAATGGGAGAGGGAGAGGAAAATGGGGAGAGAGAGGGAAATGAGGAGCGAGAGTGGGAGATGGGGAGAGACATTGGGAAATGGGGAGAGCAGAAGGAAATAGGGAGAGAGAGTGTGAATGGGCAGAGGGAGTGGGAATGTGGAGAGAGAGTGAAATGGAGAGAGGGTGGGAAATTGGGAAGAGAGAGAAGGAATTGGGTAGAGATGGTGAAATGGGGAGGGAGAGTGGGAAATGGGGAGAGAGACTGGGAAATGGGAGAGAGGGAGGGAAATGGGGGAGAGTGTGAAATGGGGACAGAAAGTGGGAAGTGACCGAGAAACAGTGGGAATGGGGGAGAGAGTGGGAAATGGGGGAGAGAGTGGGAAATGGGGGAGAGAGTGGGAAATGGGTAGAGAGAGGGAAATTTCAGAGAAAGAGGGAAATGAGGGAGAGAGGGTGGGATTGGAGAGAGTGAGTGCAATGGGAGAGAAAGTCAGAAGTGATAGGGAGAGAGTGCAATGGGGAGAGAGAGAAATGGGGAGAGTGGGTGTTGGGAGAGAGAGAGAAATGGGGAGAGAGGGGAAATGGGGAGAGTGAGAAATGGGGAGAGAGAGAAATGGGGAGAGTGGGAAATGGGAGAGAGAGAGAAATAGGGGGAGAGAGAGGGAAATGGTGGGAAAGAGTGGAAATGGGGAGAGAGAGGGAAATAGGTAGAGGGAGGGAAAAGGGGGAGAGGATGGGAAATTGGGAAGAGAGAGAAGGAATGGGGTAGAGAGATTGAAATGGAAAAGGGAGAGGAAAATGGGGAGAGAGAGTGAAATGGGGGAGAGTGAGGGAAGTGACGAGAGAGAGAGAGAGAGGGAAACAGGAGAGAGAGAAATGGGGAGAGAGGGAAATGGGGAGAGAGAGGGAAATGGGGAGTGAGAGTAAAATAGGGAGAGAGAGAGAAATGGGGAGAGGGGGAAATAGGGAGAAAGAGAGAAATGGGGAGAGAGAGGGAAATGGGGAAGAGAGACTCAGATATGTGAGAGAGAGATGGAAATGGGTAGAGAGAGGAAATGGGAGAGGGAGAGGAAAATGGGGAGAGAGAAGGAAATGAGGAGCAAGCGTGGGAGATGGGGAGAGACAGTGGGAAATGGGGAGAGCAGAAGGAAATAGGGAGAGAGAGTGTGAATGGGCAGAGGGAGTGGGAATGTGGAGAGAGAGTGGGAATGGGCAGGGAGAATGGGAATGGGCAGAGAGTGAAATGAGGGAGAGGGTGGAAAATTGGGAAGAGAGAGAAGGAATGGGGTAGAGAGGGTGAAATGGGGGAGGGAGAGTGGGAAATGGTGAGAGAGAGTGAAATGGGAGAGGGAGAGGAAAATGGGGAGAGAGAGGGAAATGAGGAGCGAGAGTGGGAGATGGGGAGAGACAGTGGGAAATGGGGAGAGCAGAAGGAAATAGGGAGAGAGAGTGTGAATGGGCAGAGGGAGTGGGAATGGGGAGTGAGAGAGATGGAGAGAGGGTGGGAAATTGGGAAGAGAGAGAAGGAATTGGGTAGAGATGGTGAAATGGGGAGGGAGAGTGGGAAATGGAAGAGAGGGAGGGAAATGGGGAGTGAGGGCAATGGGGGAGAGTGTGAAATGGGGACAGAAAGTGGGAAGTGACAGAGAAAGAGTGGGAATGGGGAGAGAGTGGGAAATGGGGGAGAGAGAGGGAAGTGACGAGAGAGAGAGAGAGAGAGAGGGAAATCAGGAGCGAGAGAAATGGGGAGAGAGGGAAATGGGGGAGAGCAAATGAAATGGGGGGAGTGAGTAAAATGGGGACAGAAAGGGGGAAGTGACAGAGAAAGAGTGGGAATGGGGAGAGAGTGGGAAATGGTGGGAGAGAGAGTGGGAAATGGGGCGAGAGAGAGTGGAAAATGTGAGAGAGAGAGAGAGGGAAATGGGGAGAGAGAGGGAAATGAGGGACAGAGGGTGGGAATGGGGAGAGTGAGCGCAATGGGGGAGAGAGTGGAATGGGGAGAGAGAAGAAATAGGGAGAGAGAGAAATGGGGAGAGAGAGTGGGAAATGGGGAGAGAGGGAAATGGAGAGTGAGAGTGAAATAGGGAGAGAGAGAGAAATGGGGAGAGGGGGAAATAGGGAGAAAGAGAGAAATGGGGAGAGAGAGGGAAATGGTGAGTGAGAGTGAAATAGGGAGAGAGAGAAATGGGGAGAGAGAGGGAAATGGGGAGTGAGAGTGAAATAGGGAGAGAGAGAGGAATGGGGAGAAGGGGAATTAGGGAGAAAGAGAGAAATGGGGAGAGAGATGGAAATGGGGAAGAGAGACTGGGAAATGTGAGAGAGAGAGAGGGAAATGGGTAGAGCGAGAGAAATGGGAGAGGGAGAGGAAAATGGGGAGAGAGAGTGAAATGGGGAGAGAGAGGGAAGTGACGAGAGAGAGAGAGAGAGAGAGAGAGAGAGAGAGAGAGAGAGGGAAATCAGGAGAGAGAGAAATGGGGCGAGAGGGAAATGGGGGAGAGCAAATGAAATGGGGGAGAGTGAGTGAAATGGGGACAGAAAGTGGGAAGTGTCAGAGAAAGAATGGGAATGGTGAGAGAGTGGGAAAGGGGGAGAGAAAGATTGGAAAATATGAGAGATAGAGAGGGAAATGGGTAGAGAGAGGGAAATGAGGGAGGTGGGATTGGGGAGAGTGAGTGCAATGGTGCGAGAAACTGTGAAGTGATAGGGAGGAGTGGAATGGGGAGAGAGAGTGGGAAATTGGGAGAGAGAGAAGGAAATAGAGAAAGAGAGTGAGAAATTGGGATAGAGAGAAATTGGGAGAGAGAGGGAAATGGGGAAGAGAGAAATGGGGAGAGAGAGGGAAATGGGGAAGAGAGAGTGGGATTGGGGAGAGTGAGTTTAATGGGGAGAGAAAGTGGGAAGTGAAAGGGAGGAGTGGGAGTGGGGAGAGAGAGTGGGAATTGATCGGGAGAGAGTGGGAATGCGGAGAGAGAGCGAAATGGGGAGAGAGAGTGGGAATGGGCAGGGTGAATGGGAATGGGCAGAGAGTGAAATGGGGAGAGAGTGGGAAATGGTGGGAGAGAGTGGGAAATGGGGAGAGAGAGTGTGGAAAATGTGAGAGAGAGAGGTAAATGGGTAGAGAGAGGGAAATGAGAGAGAGGGTGGGATTGGGGAGAGTGAGTGCAATGGGGTGAGAAACTGGAAGTGATAGGGAGGAGTGGAATGGGAGAGAGAGTGGTAAATGGGGAGAGAGAGTGGGAAATGCGGGAGAGTGAATGAAATAGGGGGAGTGAGTGAAATGGGAACAGAAAGTGGGAAGTGACAGAGAAAGAGTGGGAATGGGGAGAGACAGTGGGAAGTGATCGGGAGAGAGTGGGAATGCGGAGAGAGAGAGAAATGGGGAGAGAGAGGGAAATGAGGAAGAGAGAGTGGGATTGGGGAGAGTGAGTGAAATGGGGAGAGAAAGTGGGAAGTGAAAGGGAGGAGTGGGAGTGGGGAGAGACAGTGGGAAGTGATCGGGAGAGAGTGGGAATGCGGAGAGAGAGCGAAATGGGGAGAGAGAGTGGGAATGGGCAGGGTGAATGGGAATGGGCAGATAGTGAAATGGGGAGAGGGTGGGAAATTGGGAGAGAGAGAAGGAATGGGGTAGAGAGGGTGAAATGGGGGAGGGAGAGTGGGAAATGGTGAGAGAGAGTGAAATGGGAGAGGGAGAGGAAGGGGAGAGAGAGGGAAATGAGGAGCGAGAGTGGGAGATGGGGAGAGACATTGGGGGAAATGGGGAGAGCAGAAGGAAATAGGGAGAGAGAGTGTGAATGGGCAGAGGGAGTGGGAATGGGGAGAGAGAGAGTGAAATGGAGAGAGGGTGGGAAATTGGGAAGAGAGAGAAGGAATTGGGTAGAGATGGTGAAATGGGGAGGGAGAGTGGGAAATGGGGAGAGAGACTGGGAAATGGGAGAGAGGGAGGGAAATGGGGAGTGAGGGAAATGGGGGGAGAGTGTGAAATGGGGACAGAAAGTGGGAAGTGACAGAGAAACAGTGGGAATGGGGAGAGAGTGGGAAATGGGGGAGAGAGTGGGAAATGGGGGAGAGAGTGGGAAATGGGTAGAGAGAGGGAAATTTCAGAGAAAGAGGGAAATGAGGGAGAGAGGGTGGGATTGGGGAGAGTGAGTGCAATGGGAGAGAAAGTCAGAAGTGATAGGGAGAGAGTGCAATGGGGAGAGAGAGAAGGAAATAGGGAGAGAGAGAAATGGGGAGAGTGGGTGTTGGGAGAGAGAGAGAAATGGAGAGAGAGGGAGATGGGGAGAGTGAGAAATGGGGAGAGAGAAATGGGGAGAGTGGGAAATGGGAGAGAGAGAGAAATAGGGGGAGAGAGAGGGAAATGATGGGAAAGAGTGGGAAATGGGGAGAGAGAGGGAAATAGGTAGAGAGAGGGAAAAGGGGGAGAGGATGGGAAATTGGGAAGAGAGAGAAGGAATGGGGGTAGAGAGATTGAAATGGAAAAGGGAGAGGAAAATGGGGAGAGAGAGTGAAATGGGGGAGAGAGAGGGAAATGGGGGAGTGAGAGTGAAATAGGCAGAGAGAGAAATGGGGAGAGGGGGAAATAGGGAGAAAGAGAGAAATGGGGAGAGAGAGGGAAATGGGGAAGAGAGACTCGGATATGTGAGAGAGAGAGGAAAATGGGTAGAGAGAGGGAAATGGGAGAGGGAGGAGGAAAATGGGGAGAGAGAAGGAAATGAGGAGCAAGCGTGGGAGATGGGGAGAGACAGTGGGAAATGGGGAGAGCAGAAGGAAATAGGGAGAGAGAGTGTGAATGGGCAGAGGGAGTGGGAATGTGGAGAGAGAGTGGGAATGGGCAGGGAGAATGGGAATGGGCAGAGAGTGAAATGAGGGAGAGGGTGGAAAATTGGGAAGGAATGGGGTAGAGAGGGTGAAATGGGGGAGGGAGAGTGGGAAATGGTGAGAGAGAGTGAAATGGGAGAGGGAGAGGAAAATGGGGAGAGAGAGGGAAATGAGGAGCGAGAGTGGGAGATGGGGAGAGACAGTGGGAAATGGGGAGAGCAGAAGGAAATAGGGAGAGAGAGTGTGAATGGGCAGAGGGAGTGGGAATGGGGAGTGAGAGAAATGGAGAGAGGGTGGGAAATTGGGAAGAGAGAGAAGGAATTGGGTAGAGATGGTGAAATGGGGAGGGAGAGTGGGAAATGGGGAGAGAGACTGGGAGATGGAAGAGTGGGAGGGAAATGGGGAGTGAGGGCAATGGGGGAGAGTGTGAAATGGGGACAGAAAGTGGGAAGTGACAGAGAAAGAGTGGGAATGGGGAGAGAGTGGGAAATGGGGGAGAGAGTGGGAAATGGGGAGAGCGTGAAATGGGGAGTGAGTGAAATGGGGAGAGAGAGAAATGGGGAGAGTGGGTGTTGGGAGAGAGAGAGAAATGGGGAGAGAGGGAAATGGGGAGAGTGAGAAATGGGGAGAGAGAGAAATGGGGAGAGAGGGAAATGGGGAGAGTGAGAAATGGGGAGAGAGAGAAATGGGGAGAGAGGGAAATGGGGAAGTGTGAGAAATGGGGAGAGAGAGAAATGGGGAGAGTGGGTATTGGGAGAGAGAGAGAGAAATGGGGGAGAGAGAGGGAAATGGTGGGAGAGAGTGGGAAATGGGGAGAGAGGGAAATGGGGAGAGTGAGAAATGGGGAGAGAGGGAAATGGGGAGAGAGAGAAATGGGGAGAGAGGGAAATGGGGGAAGTGTGAGAAATGGGGAGAGAGAGAAATGGGAAGAGTGGGTATTGGGAGAGAGAGAGAAATGGGGGAGAGAGAGGGAAATGGTGGGAGAGAGTGGGAAATGGGGAGAGAGGGGGAAATAGGTAGAGAGAGGGAAATGGGGGAGAGGATGGGTAATTGGGAAGAGAGAGAAGGAATGGGGTAGAGAGATTGAAATGGAAGAGGGAGAGGAAAATGGGGAGAGAGAGGGAAGTGACGAGAGAGAGAGAGAGAGAGGGAAATCAGGAGAGAGAGAAATGGGGAGAGAGGGAAATGGGGGAGAGCAAATGAAATGGGGGGAGTGAGTAAAATGGGGACAGAAAGTGGGAAGTGACAGAGAAAGAGTGGGAATGGGGAGAGAGTGGGAAATGGTGGGAGAGAGAGTGGGAAATGGGGCGAGAGAGAGTGGAAAATGTGAGAGAGAGAGAGAGAGAGAGGGAAATGGGGAGAGAAAGTGGGAAGTGATAGGGAGAGAGTGGGAGTGGGGAGAGTGGGAAGTGATCGGGATTGAGTGGGAATGTGGAGTGAGAGAGAAATGGGGAGAGAGGGTGGGAAATTGGGAAGAGAGAGAAGGAATGGGGTAGAGAGATTGAAATGGGAGAGGGAGAGGGAAGTGACGAGAGAGAGAGAGGGAAATCAGTTGAGAAAGAAATGGGGAGAGAGGGAAATGGGGAGAGAGAGGGAAATGGGAGTGAGAGTGAAATAGGGAGAGAGAGAGAAATGGGGAGAGGGGGAAATAGGGAGAAAGAGAGAAATGGGGAGAGAGAGGAAAATGGGGAAGAGAGACTCGGATATGTGAGAGAGAGAGGGAAATGGGTAGAGAGAGGGAAATGGGAGAGGGAGAGGAAAATGGGGAGAGAGAGGGAAATGAGGAGCGAGAGTGGGAGATGGGGAGAGACATTGGGAAATGGGGAGAGCAGAAGGAAATAGGAGAGAGAGTGTGAATGGGCATAGGGAGTGGGAATGCGGAGAGAGAGTGGGAATGGGCAGGGAGAATGGGAATGGGCAGAGAGTGAAATGAGGGAGAGGGTGGAAAATTGGGAAGGAATGGGTAGAGAGGGTGAAATGGGGGAGGGAGAGTGGGAAATGGTGAGAGAGAGTGAAATGGGAGAGGGAGAGAAAATGGGGAGAGAGAGGGAAATGAGGAGCGAGAGTGGGAGATGGGGAGAGTCAGTGGGAAATGGGGAGAGCAGAAGGAATAGGGAGAGAGAGTGTGAATGGGCAGAGGGAGTGGGAATGGGGAGTGAGAGAAATGGAGAGAGGGTGGGAAATTGGGAAGAGAGAGAAGGAATTGGGTAGAGATGATGAAATGGGGAGGGAGAGTGGGAAATGGGGAGAGAGACTGGGAAATGGAAGAGAGGGAGGGAAATGGGGAGTGAGGGCAATGGGGGAGAGTGTGAAATGGGGACAGAAAGTGGGAAGTGACAGAGAAAGAGTGGGAATGGGGAGAGAGTGGGAAATGGGGGAGAGAGTGGGAAATGGGGAGAGCGTGAAATGGGGAGTGAGAGTGAAATGGGGAGAGAGAGAAATGCGGAGAGTGTGTGTTGGGAGAGAGAGAGAAATGGGGAGAGAGGGAAATGGGGAGAGTGAGAAATGGGGAGAGAGAGAAATGGGGAGAGAGGGAAATGGGGAGAGTGAGAAATGGGGAGAGAGAGGGAAATGAGGAGCAAGAGTGGGAGATGGGGAGAGTCAGTGGGAAATGGGGAGAGCAGAAGGAAATAGGGAGAGAGAGTATGAATGGGCAGAGGGAGTGGGAATGGGGAGTGAGAGAAATGGAGAGAGGGTGGGAAATTGGGAAGAGAGAGAAGGAATTGGGTAGAGATGCTGAAATGGGGAGGGAGAGTGGGAAATGGGGAGAGAGACTGGGAAATGGAAGAGAGGGAGGGAAATGGGGAGTGAGGGCAATGGGGGAGAGTGTGAAATGGGGACAGAAAGTGGGAAGTGACAGAGAAAGAGTGGGAATGGGGAGAGAGTGGGAAATGGGGGAGAGAGTGGGAAATGGGGAGAGCGTGAAATGGGGAGTGAGAGTGAAATGGGGAGAGAGAGAAATGGGGAGAGTGGGTGTTGGGAGAGAGAGAGAAATGGGGAGAGAGGGAAATGGGGAGAGTGAGAAATGGGGAGAGAGAGAAATGGGGAGAGAGGGAAATGGGGAGAGTGAGAAATGGGGAGAGAGAGAAATGGGGAGAGAGGGAAATGGGGGAAGTGTGAGAAATGGGGAGAGAGAGAAATGGGGAGAGTGGGTATTGGGAGAGAGAGAGAAATGGGGGAGAGAGAGGGAAATGGTGGGAGAGAGTGGGAAATGGGGAGAGAGGGGGAAATAGGTAGAGAGAGGGAAATGGGGGAGAGGATGGGTAATTGGGAAGAGAGAGAAGGAATGGGGGTAGAGAGATTGAAATGGAAGAGGGAGAGGAAAATGGGGAGAAAGAGTGAAATGGGGAGAGAGAGGGAAGTGACGAGAGAGAGAGAGAGAGAGAGAGGGAAATCAGGAGAGAGAGAAATGGGGAGAGAGGGAAAAGGGGGAGAGCAAATGAAATGGGGGGGAGTGAGTAAAATGGGGACAGAAAGGGGGAAGTGACAGAGAAAGAGTGGAATGGGGAGAGAGTGGGAAATGGTGGGAGAGAGAGTGGGAAATGGGGCAAGAGAGAGTGGAAAATGTGAGAGAGAGAGAGAGGGAAATGGGGAGAGAGAGGGAAATGAGGGACAGAGGGTGGGAATGGGGAGAGTGAGCGCAATGGGGGAGAGAGTGGAATGGTGAGAGAGAAGGAAATAGGGAGAGAGAGAAATGGGGAGAGAGAGTGGGAAATGGGGAGAGAGGGAAATGGGGAGTGAGAGTGAAATAGGGAGAGAGAGAGAAATGGGGAGAGGGGGGAAATAGGGAGAAAGAGAGAAATGGGGAGAGAGATGGAAATGGGGAAGAGAGACTGGGAAATGTGAGAGAGAGAGAGAGAGGGAAATGGGTAGAGCGAGGGAAATGGGAGAGGGAGAGGAAAATGGGGAGAGAGAGTGAAATGGGGAGAGAGAGGGAAGTGATGAGAGAGAGAGAGAGAGAGAGAGAGAGAGAGGGGGGGGGGAAATCAGGAGAGAGAGAAATGGGGAGAGAGGGAAATGGGGGAGAGCAAATGAAATGGGGGAGAGTGAGTGAAATGGGGACAGAAAGTGGAAGTGTCAGAGAAAGAATGGGAATGGTGAGAGAGTGGGAAATGGGGAGAGAAAGATTGGAAAATATGAGAGATAGAGAGGGAACTGGGTAGAGAGAGGGAAATGAGGGAGGGTGGGATTGGGGAGAGTGAGTGCAATGGTGCGAGAAACTGTGAAGTGATAGGGAGGAGTGGAATGGGGAGAGAGAGTGGGAAATTGGGAGAGAGAGAAGGAAATAGAGAAAGAGAGTGAGAAATGGGGATAGAGAGAAATGGGGAGAGAGAGGGAAATGGGGAAGAGAGAGTGGGATTGGGGAGAGTGAGTTTAATGGGGAGAGAAAGTGGGAAGTGAAAGGGAGGAGTGGGAGTGGGGAGAGAGAGTGGGAAGTGATCGGGAGAGAGTGGGAATGCGGAGAGAGAGACCGAAATGGGGAGAGAGAGTGGGAATGGGCAGGGTGAATGGGAATGGGCAGAGAGTGAAATGGGGAGAGAGAGGGAAGTGACGAGAGAGAGAGAGAGAGAGAGGGAAATCAGGAGAGAGAGAAATGGGGAGAGAGGGAAAAGGGGGAGAGCAAATGAAATGGGGGGAGTGAGTAAAATGGGGACAGAAAGGGGGAAGTGACAGAGAAAGAGTGGGAATGGGGAGAGAGTGGGAAATGGTGGGAGAGAGAGTGGGAAATGGGGCAAGAGAGAGTGGAAAATGTGAGAGAGAGAGAGAGGGAAATGGGGAGAGAGAGGGAAATGAGGGACAGAGGGTGGGAATGGGGAGAGTGAGCGCAATGGGGGAGAGAGTGGAATGGTGAGAGAGAAGGAAATAGGGAGAGAGAGAAATGGGGAGAGAGAGTGGGAAATGGGGAGAGAGGGAAATGGGGAGTGAGAGTGAAATAGGGAGAGAGAGAGAAATGGGGAGAGGGGGAAATAGGGAGAAAGAGAGAAATGGGGAGAGAGATGGAAATGGGGAAGAGAGACTGGGAAATGTGAGAGAGAGAGAGAGAGGGAAATGGGTAGAGCGAGGGAAATGGGAGAGGGAGAGGAAAATGGGGAGAGAGAGTGAAATGGGGAGAGAGAGGAAGTGATGAGAGAGAGAGAGAGAGAGAGAGAGAGAGAGGGGGGGGAAATCAGGAGAGAGAGAAATGGGGAGAGAGGGAAATGGGGGAGAGCAAATGAAATGGGGGGAGAGTGAGTGAAATGGGGACAGAAAGTGGGAAGTGTCAGAGAAAGAATGGGAATGGTGAGAGAGTGGGAAATGGGGAGAGAAAGATTGGAAAATATGAGAGATAGAGAGGGAACTGGGTAGAGAGAGGGAAATGAGGGAGGGTGGGATTGGGGAGAGTGAGTGCAATGGTGCGAGAAACTGTGAAGTGATAGGGAGGAGTGGAATGGGGAGAGAGAGTGGGAAATTGGGAGAGAGAGAAGGAAATAGAGAAAGAGAGTGAGAAATGGGGATAGAGAGAAATGGGGGAGAGAGAGGGAAATGGGGAAAGAGAGAGTGGGATTGGGGAGAGTGAGTTTAATGGGGAGAGAAGTGGGAAGTGAAAGGGAGGAGTGGGAGTGGGGAGAGAGAGTGGGAAGTGATCGGGGAGAGAGTGGGAATGCGGAGAGAGGAGACCGAAATGGGGAGAGAGAGTGGGAATGGGCAGGGTGAATGGAATGGGCAGAGAGTGAAATGGGGAGAGAGAGGGAAGTGACGAGAGAGAGAGAGAGAGAGAGGGAAATCAGGAGAGAGAGAAATGGGGAGAGAGGGAAAAGGGGGAGAGCAAATGAAATGGGGGGAGTGAGTAAAATGGGGACAGAAAGGGGGAAGTGACAGAGAAAGAGTGGGAATGGGGAGAGAGTGGGAAATGGTGGGAGAGAGAGTGGGAAATGGGGCAAGAGAGAGTGGAAAATGTGAGAGAGAGAGAGAGGGAAATGGGGAGAGAGAGGGAAATGAGGACAGAGGGTGGGAAATGGGGAGAGTGAGCGCAATGGGGGAGAGAGTGGAATGGTGAGAGAGAAGGAATAGGGAGAGAGAGAAATGGGGAGAGAGAGTGGGAAATGGGGAGAGAGGGAAATGGGGAGTGAGAGTGAAATAGGGAGAGAGAGAGAAATGGGGAGAGGGGGAAATAGGGAGAAAGAGAGAAATGGGGAGAGAGATGGAAATGGGGAAGAGAGACTGGGAAATGTGAGAGAGAGAGAGAGAGGGAAATGGGTAGAGCGAGGGAAATGGGAGAGGGAGAGGAAAATGGGGGAGAGAGAGTGAAATGGGGAGAGAGAGGGAAGTGATGAGAGAGAGAGAGAGAGAGAGAGGGGGGGGGGAAATCAGGAGAGAGAGAAATGGGGAGAGAGGGAAATGGGGGAGAGCAAATGAAATGGGGGGAGAGTGAGTGAAATGGGGACAGAAAGTGGGAAGTGTCAGAGAAAGAATGGGAATGGTGAGAGAGTGGGAAATGGGGAGAGAAAGATTGGAAAATATGAGAGATAGAGAGGGAACTGGGTAGAGAGAGGGAAATGAGGGAGGGTGGGATTGGGGAGAGTGAGTGCAATGGTGCGAGAAACTGTGAAGTGATAGGGAGGAGTGGAATGGGGAGAGAGAGTGGGAAATTGGGAGAGAGAGAAGGAAATAGAGAAAGAGAGTGAGAAATGGGGATAGAGAGAAATGGGGAGAGAGAGGGAAATGGGGAAGAGAGAGTGGGATTGGGGAGAGTGAGTTTAATGGGGAGAGAAAGTGGGAAGTGAAAGGGAGGAGTGGGAGTGGGGAGAGAGAGTGGGAAGTGATCGGGAGAGAGTGGGAATGCGGAGAGAGAGACCGAAATGGGGAGAGAGAGTGGAATGGGCAGGGTGAATGGGAATGGGCAGAGAGTGAAATGGGGAGAGAGAGGGAAGTGACGAGAGAGAGAGAGAGAGAGAGGGAAATCAGGAGAGAGAGAAATGGGGAGAGAGGGAAAAGGGGGAGAGCAAATGAAATGGGGGGAGTGAGTAAAATGGGGACAGAAAGGGGGAAGTGACAGAGAAAGAGTGGGAATGGGGAGAGAGTGGGAAATGGTGGGAGAGAGAGTGGGAAATGGGGCAAGAGAGAGTGGAAAATGTGAGAGAGAGAGAGAGGGAAATGGGGAGAGAGAGGGAAATGAGGGACAGAGGGTGGGAATGGGGAGAGTGAGCGCAATGGGGGAGAGAGTGGAATGGTGAGAGAGAAGGAAATAGGGAGAGAGAGAAATGGGGAGAGAGAGTGGGAAATGGGGAGAGAGGGAAATGGGGAGTGAGAGTGAAATAGGGAGAGAGAGAGAAATGGGGAGAGGGGGAAATAGGGAGAAAGAGAGAAATGGGGAGAGAGATGGAAATGGGGAAGAGAGACTGGGAAATGTGAGAGAGAGAGAGAGAGGGAAATGGGTAGAGCGAGGGAAATGGGAGAGGGAGAGGAAAATGGGGAGAGAGAGTGAAATGGGGAGAGAGAGGGAAGTGATGAGAGAGAGAGAGAGAGAGAGAGAGAGAGAGGGGGGGAAATCAGGAGAGAGAGAAATGGGGAGAGAGGGAAATGGGGGAGAGCAAATGAAATGGGGGAGAGTGAGTGAAATGGGGACAGAAAGTGGGAAGTGTCAGAGAAAGAATGGGAATGGTGAGAGAGTGGGAAATGGGGAGAGAAAGATTGGAAAATATGAGAGATAGAGAGGGAACTGGGTAGAGAGAGGGAAATGAGGGAGGGTGGGATTGGGGAGAGTGAGTGCAATGGTGCGAGAAACTGTGAAGTGATAGGGAGGAGTGGAAATGGGAGAGAGAGTGGGAAATTGGGCAGAGAGAGAAGGAAATAGAGAAAGAGAGTGAGAAATGGGGATAGAGAGAAATGGGGAGAGAGAGGGAAATGGGGAAGAGAGAGTGGGATTGGGGAGAGTGAGTTTAATGGGGAGAGAAAGTGGGAAGTGAAAGGGAGGAGTGGGAGTGGGGAGAGAGAGTGGAAGTGATCGGGAGAGAGTGGGAATGCGGAGAGAGAGACCGAAATGGGGAGAGAGAGTGGGAATGGGCAGGGTGAATGGGAATGGGCAGAGAATGAAATGGGGAGAGAGTGGGAAATTGGGAAGAGAGAGAAGGAATGGGGTAGAGAGGGTGAAATGGGGGGAGAGAGTGTGGGAAATGGTGAGAGAGAGAAGGAAATAGGGAGAGAGAGTGGGAAATGGGGAGAGAGAGTGGGAATGGGCAGGGAGAATGGGAATGGGCAGAGAGTGAAATGAGGGAGAGGGTGGGAAATTGGGAAGAGAGAGAAGGAATGGGGGTAGAGAGGGTGAAATGGGGGAGAGAGTGTAGGAAATGGTGAGAGAGAGTGAAATGGGAGAGGGAGAGGAAAATGGGGAGAGAGAGGGAAATGAGGAGCGAGAGTGGGAGATGGGGAGAGACAGTGGGAAATGGGGAGAGCAGAAGGAAATAGGGAGAGAGAGTGTGAATGGGCAGAGGGAGTGGGAATGGGGAGAGAGAGAGTGAAATGGAGAGAGAGTGGGAAATTGGGAAGAGAGAAGGAATGGGGTAGAGATGGTGAAATGGGGAGGGAGAGTGGGAAATGGGGAGAGAGACTGGGAAATGGAGAGAGGGAGTGAAATGGGGAGTGAGGGAAATGGGGGAGAGTGTGAAATGGGGACAGAAAGTGGGAAGTGACAGAGAAAGTGGGAATGGGGAGAGAGAGGGAAATTTGGGAGAGAGAGGGAAATGAGTGAGAGAGGGTGGGATTGGGGGAGAGTGAGTGCAATGGTAGAGAAAGTCAGAAGTGATAGGGAGAGAGTTCAATGGGGAGAGAGAGAAGGAAATAGGGAGAGAGAGAAATGGGGAGAGAGAGTGGGAATGAGGAGTGAGAGTGAAATGGGGAGAGGGTGGGAAATTGGGAAG
>NC_133128.1:107701665-107827968 GCF_048418815.1 Hemitrygon akajei | reverse complement strand
AGAGAGAGAAATGGGGTGAAAGAGGGGAAAATCGGGAGAGACAGAGATAAATGGGAGAGAGAGTGAAATGGGGGAAGAGAGAGTAGGAAATGGTGGGAGAGAGTGGGAAATGGGGAGAGAGAGAGTGGGAAATGTGAGAGAGACAGAGAGGGAAATGGGGAGAGAGAGGGAAATGAGGGAGAGAGGGTGGGATTGGGGAGAGTGAGTGCAATGGGGGAGAGAGTGGAATGGGGAGAGAGAAGGAAATAGGGAGAGAGAGAAAGGGGGGTGAGAGAGGTGGGAAATGGGGAGAGAGAGGGAAATGGGGGAGAGAGAGGGAAATGGGGAGTGAGAGTGAAATAGGGAGAGAGAGAGAAATGAGGAGGGGAAATAGGGAGAGAGAGAGAAATGGGGAGAGGGGGGAAATAGGGGAGAGAGAGAGAAATGGGGAGAGAGGGGGAAATGGGGAAGAGAGACTGGGAAATGTGTGTGAGAGAGGGAAATGGGTAGGAGAGGGAAATGAGGGAGGAGTGGGTGGGATTTGGGGAGAGTGAGTGCAATGGGGCGTGAAAAGTGGGAGTGATAGGGAGAGAGTGGAATGGGGGAGAGAGAGTGGGAAATGGGGAGAGAGAGAAAGAAATGGGGAGAGAGAGGGAATTTAGGAGAGAGAGTGGGTTTGGGGGAAAAGTGAGTGAAATGGGGAGAGAGAGTGGGAAGTGATCGGGAGAGAGTGGGGAATGCGGAGAGTGAGTGTGAAATGGGGAGAGGGTGGGAAATTGGGAAGAGAGAGAAGGAATGGGGTAGAGAGGGTGAAATGGGGGAGAGAGTGTGGGAAATGGTGAGAGAGAGAAGGAAATAGGAAGCGAGAGTGGGAAATGGGGAGAGAGAGAAATGGGGAGACAGAGTGAAATGGGAGAGGGAGGAAAATGGGGAGAGAGAGTGTAATGGGGAGAGAGAGGGAAGTGATGAGAGAGAGAGAGAGTGGGAAATCAGGGACAGAGAGGGAAAATGGGGAGACAAAAAATGGGGAGAGAGGGAAGTGATGAGAGAGAGAGTGGGAAATGGGAGAGAGAGAAGGAAATGGGTGAGAGAGAGAAATGGAGAGAGAGGGAAATGGGGGAGACT
This sequence comes from Hemitrygon akajei, assembly GCF_048418815.1. Taxonomy (NCBI): domain Eukaryota; kingdom Metazoa; phylum Chordata; class Chondrichthyes; order Myliobatiformes; family Dasyatidae; genus Hemitrygon; species Hemitrygon akajei. The sequence goes on along the minus strand of NC_133128.1, from coordinate 107,826,864 downwards.
GAGAAATGGGGAGAGAGAGAAATGGGGGAGAGTGATAAATGGGGGAGAGAGGGAAATGTGGCAAAGAGAGAAATGGGGAGAGAGAGAAATGGGGAGAGAGGGAAATGTGGGAGAGAGGGAAATGGGGGAGAGTGAGAAATTGGGGAGAGAGAGAAATGGGGAGAGAGGGAAATGGGGGAGAGTGAGAAATGGGGGAGAGAGAAATGGAGAGAGTGGGAAATGGGAGAGAGGGAGAAATGGGGAGAGAGAGAAATGGGGGAGAGAGGGAAATGGTGGGCGAGAGTGGGAAATGGGGAGAGAGAGGGAAATAGGTGGAGAGAGGGAAATGGGGAAGAGAGAGTGGGATTGGGGAGAGTGAGTGAAATGGGGAGAGAAAGTGGAAAGTGATAGTGAGAGAGTGGGAATGCGGAGAGAGAGGGGGAAATGGGGGAGGGTGGAAAATTGGGAAGAGAGAGAAGGAATGGGGTAGAGAGATTGAAATGGGGAGGGAGAGTGGGAATGGGGAGAGAGACTGGGAAATGGGAGAGAGGGAGTGAAATGGGGAGTGAGGGAAATGGGGGAGAGTGTGAAATGGGGACAGAAAGTGGGAAGTGACAGAGAAAGTGGGAATGGGGAGAGAGAGGGAATTTGGGAGTGAGAGGGAAATGAGTGAGAGAGGGGTGGGATTGGGGAGAGTGAGTGCAATGGGAGAGAAAGTCAGAAGTGATAGGGAGAGAGTTCAATGGGGAGAGAGAGAAGGAAAAAGGGAGAGAGAGAAATGGGGAGAGAGAGTGGGAATGAGGAGTGAGAGTGAAATGGGGAGAGGGGTGGGAAATTGGGAAGAGAGAAAAGAAATGGGGTAGAGATGGAGAAAGGAGGGAGGGAGAGTGGGAAATGGTGAAAGAGAGAGGAAAATTGGGTTAGAGGGAAATGGGGGAGAGAGAGAAATGGGGAGAGAGGGAAATGGGGGAGAGTGAATGAAATGGGGGGGAGTGAGTGAAATGGGAACAGAAAGTGGAAGTGAAAGGGAGAGAGTGGGAGTGGGGAGAGAGAGTGGGAAGTGATCGGGAGAGAGTGGGAATGCGGAGAGAGAGTGAAATGGGGAGAGAGAGTGGGAAATTGGGAAGTGAGAGAAGGAATGGGGTGGAGAGGGGTGAAATGGGGGAGAGAGTGTGGGAAATGGGGGAGAGCGAGTGAAATGGGGGAGAGAGGACTTGGAAATGGGAGAGAGAGAGGGAATGGGGAGAGAGGGAAATGGGGGGAGTGAGTGAAATGGGAACAGAAAGTGGGAAGTGACAGAGAAAGAGTGGGAATGGGGAGAGAGTGGGAAATGGTGGGAGAGTGTGGGGAAATGGGGAGAGAGAGTGTGGAAAATGTGAGAGAGAGAGAGGTAAATGGGTAGAGAGAGGGAAATGAGAGAGAGGGTGGGATTGGGGGAGAGTGAGTGCAATGGGGCGAGAAACTGGGAAGTGATAGGGAGGAGTGGAATGGGGAGAGAGAGTGGGAAATTGAGAGAGAGTGGGAAATGTGTAGAGAAAGGGAAGTGGGGGAGACAGAGGGGGATTGGGGAGAGTGAGAGCAATAGGGAGGGAAAGTGGAAGTGATAGAGAGAGAGTGGAATGGGGAGAGAGAGTGTGAAATGAGGAGGGAGAGTGGAAATGGGGGGAGAGAGAGAAATGGGGTGAAAGAGGGGAAAATCGGGAGAGACAGAGATAAATGGGGAGAGAGAGTGAAATGGGGAAGAGAGAGTAGGAAATGGTGGGAGAGAGTGGGAAATGGGGGGGAGAGAGAGAGTGGGAAATGTGAGAGAGACAGAGAGGGAAATGGGGAGAGAGAGGGTAATGAGGGAGAGAGGTGGGATTGGGGAGAGTGAGTGCAATGGGGAGAGAGTGGAATAGGGAGAGAGAAGGAAATAGGGAGAGAGAGAAAGGGGGAGAGAGTGGGAAATGGGGAGAGAGGGAAATGGGGGAGAGAGAGGGAATGGGGGAGTGAGAGTGAAATAGGGAGAGAGAGAGAAATGGGGAGGGGAAATAGGGAGAGAGAGAGAAATGGGGAGAGGGGGAAATAGGGGAGAGAGAGAGAAATGGGGAGAGAGGGGGGAAATGGGGGAAGAGAGACTGGGAAATGTGTGGTGAGAGAGGAATGGGTAGAGAGAGGGAAATGAGGAGAGAGGGTGGGATTGGGGAGAGTGAGTGCAATGGGGCGTGAAAGTGGGAAGTGATAGGGAGAGAGTGGAATGGGGAGAGAGAGTGGGAAATGGGGAGAGAGAAAGAAATGGGGAGAGAGAGGAGGGAGGAAGAGAGAGTGGGTTTGGGGGAAAGTGAGTGAAATGGGGAGGAGAGAGGTGGGAAGTGATCGGGAGAGAGTGGGAATGCGGAGAGTGAGTGTGAAATGGGGAGGGGTGGGAAATTGGGAAGAGAGAGAAGGAATGGGGTATGAGAGGGTGAAATGGGGGGAGAGAGTGTGGAAATGGTGAGAGAGAGAAGGAAATAGGAAGCGAGAGTGGGAAAATGGGGAGAGAGAGAAATGGGGAGAGAGAGGGAAGTGATGAGAGAGAGAGAGAGTGGGAAATCAGGGACAGAGAGGGAAATGGGGAGACAAAAAATGGGGAGAGAGGGAAGTGATGAGAGAGAGAGTGGGAAATGGGAGAGAGAGAGAGGGAAATGGGTGAGAGAGAGAAATGGAGAGAGAGGGAAATGGGGGAGACTGAGAATGGGGAGAGAGAGAAATGGGGTGAAAGAGGGGAAAATCGGGAGAGACAGAGATAAATGGGGAGAGAGAGTGAAATGGGGAAGAGAGAGTAGGAAATGGTGGGAGAGAGTGGAAATGGGGAGAGAGAGAGTGGGAAATGTGAGAGAGACAGATAGGGAAATGGGGAGAGAGAGGGAAATGAGGGAGAGAGGGTGGGATTGGGGAGAGTGAGTGCAATGGGGTGTGAAAGTGGGAAGTGATAGGGAGAGAGAGTGGGAATGGGAGAGAGAGAAAGAAATGGGGAAGAGAGAGGGAATTTAGGAAGAGAGAGTGGGATTGGGGAAAGTGAGTGAAATGGGGAGAGAGAGTGGGAAGTGATCGGGAGAGAGTGGGAATGCGGAGAGTGAGTGTGAAATGGGGAGAGGGTGGGAAATTGGGAAGAGAGAGAAGGAATGGGTAGAGAGGGTGAAATGGGGGAGAGAGTGTGGGAAATGGTGAGAGAGAGAAGGAAATAGGAAGCGAGAGTGGGAAATGGGGAGAGAGAGAAAGGGGAGACAGAGTGAAATGGGAGAGGGAGGAAAATGGGGAGAGAGAGTGTAATGGGAGAGAGAGGGTAGTGATGAGAGAGAGAGAGAGAGTGGGAAATCAGGGACAGAGAGGGAAATGGGGAGACAAAAAATGGGGAGAGAGAGGGAAGTGATGAGAGAGAGAGTGATAAATGGGGAGAGAGGGAAATGTGGCAAAGAGAGAAATGGGGAGAGAGAGAAATGGGGAGAGAGGGAAATGTGGGAGAGAGGGAAATGGGGGAGAGTGAGAAATTGGGAGAGAGAGAAATGGGGAGAGAGGGAAATGGGGAGAGTGAGAAATGGGGGAGAGAGAAATGGAGAGAGTGGGAAATGGGAGAGAGGGGAGAAATGGGGAGAGAGAGAAATGGGGAGAGAGGGAAATGGTGGGCGAGGAGTGGGAAATGGGGAGAGAGGGAAATGGGGAAGAGAGAGTGGGATTGGGGAGAGTGAGTGAAATGGGGAGAGAAGTGGAAAGTGATAGTGAGAGAGTGGGAATGCGGAGAGAGAGGGGGAAATGGGGGAGAGGGTGGAAAATTGAGAAGAGAGAGAAGGAATGGGGTAGAGAGTTTGAAATGGGAGGGAGAGTGGGAAATGGGGAGAGAGACTGGGAAATGGGAGAGAGGGAGTGAAATGGGGAGTGAGGGAAATGGGGGAGAGTGTGAAATGGGGACAGAAAGTGGGAAGTGACAGAGAAAGTGGGAATGGGGAGAGAGAGGGAAATTTGGGAGAGAGAGGGAAATGAGTGAGAGAGGGTGGGATTGGGGAGAGTGAGTGCAATGGGAGAGAAAGTCAGAAGTGATAGGGAGAGAGTTCAATGGGGAGAGAGAGAAGGAAATAGGGAGAGAGAGAAATGGGGAGAGAGAGTGGGAATGAGGAGTGAGAGTGAAATGGGGAGAGGGTGGGAAATTGGGAAGAGAGAAAAGAATGGGGGTAGAGATGGTGAAAGGAGGGAGGGAGAGTGGGAAATGGTGAAAGAGAGAGGAAAATTGGGTTAGAGGGAAATGGGGAGAGAGAGAAATGGGGAGAGAGAGAAATGGGGAGAGAGGGAAATGGGGGAGAGTGAATGAAATGGGGGGGAGTGAGTGAAATGGGAACAGAAAGTGGGAAGTGACAGAGAAAGAGTGGGAATGGGGAGAGAGTGGGAAATGGTGGGAGAGAGTGGGAAATGGGGAGAGAGAGAGTGGGAAATGTGAGAGAGAGAGAGGGAAATAGGGAGAGACAGAGAGAAATGGGGAGAGAGTGAAATGGGGAAGAGAGAGTAGGAAATGGTGGGAGACGAGTGGGAAATGTGAGAGAGAGGGGGAAATGGGGAGAGAGAGGGAAATGAGGGAGAGAGAGGGAAATGAGGGAGAGAGGGTGGGAATGGGGAGGAGAGAGTGAAATGGGGGAGAGAGAGAGTGGGAAATGTGAGAGAGGTAGAGGGAAATGGTGAGAGAGGGAAATGAGGGGGAGAGAGTGGAATGGTGAGAGGGAAGGAAATAGTGAAATAGGAAATGGGGAGAGAGAGAGTGTGAATGGGGAGAGAGAGGGAAATGGGGAAGAGAGACTGGGAAATGTGAGAGAGAGGGAAATGGGTAGAGAGAGGGAAATGGGGAGAGAGAGGGAAGTGACGAGAGAGAGAGAGGGAAATCAGGAGAGAGAGAAATGGGGAGAGAGGGAAATGGGGGAGAGCAAATGAAATGGGGACAGAATGTGGGAAGTGTCAGAAAAAGAGTGGGAATGGGGAGAGAGTGGGAAATGATGGGAGAGAGTGGGAAATGGGTAGAGAGAGGGAAATGAGGGAGAGGGTGGGATTGTGGAGAGTGAGTGCAATGGGGCGAGGAAGTGGGAAGAGATAGGGAGAGAGTGGAATGGGGAGAGAGAGTGGGAAATGGGAGAGAGAGAAGGAAATAGGGAAAGAGAGAGGGAAATGGGGAGAGGGAAATGGGGGGGAGTGAGTGAAATGGAACAGAAAGTGGGAAGTGACAGAGAAAGAGTGGGAATGGGGAGAGAGTGGGAAATGGTGGGAGAGTGTGGGAAATGGGGAGAGAGAGGTGTGGAAAATGTGAGAGAGAGAGAGGTAAACGGGTAGAGAGAGGGAAATGAGAGAGAGGGTGGGATTGGGAGAGTGAGTGCAATGGGGCGAGAAACTGGGAAGTGATAGGGAGGAGTGGAATGGGGAGAGAGAGTGGGAAATGGGGAGAGAGTGGGAAATGTGTAGAGAAAGGGAAGTGGGGGAGACAGAGGGGGATTGGGGAGAGTGAGAGCAATAGGGAGGGAAAGTGGGAAGTGATAGAGAGAGAGTGGGAATGGGGAGAGAGAGTGTGAAATGAGGAGTGAGAGTGAAATGGGGAGAGAGAGAAATGGGGTGAAAGAGGGGAAAATCGGGAGAGACAGAGATAAATGGGGAGAGAGAGTGAAATGGGAAGAGAGAGTAGGAAATGGTGGGAGAGAGTGGGAAATGGGGAGAGAGAGAGTGGGAAATGTGAGAGAGACAGAGAGGGAAATGGGGAGAGAGAGGGTAATGAGGGAGAGAGGAGGGGTGGGATTGGGGAGAGTGAGTGCAATGGGGAGAGAGTGGAATAGGGAGAGAGAAGGAAATAGGGAGAGAGAGGGGGAAATAGGGAGAGAGAGAGAAATGGGGAGAGGGGGAAATAGGGAGAGAGAGAGAAATGGGGAGAGAGGGGGGAAATGGGGAAGAGAGACTGGGAAATGTGTGTGAGAGAGGGAAATGGGTAGAGAGAGGGAAATGAGGGAGAGAGGGTTGGGATTGGGGAGAGTGAGTGCAATGGGGCGTGAAAGTGGGAAGTGATAGGGAGAGAGTGGAATGGGGAGAGAGAGTGGGAAATGGGGGAGAGAGAGAAAGAAATGGGGAGAGAGAGGGAATTTAGGAAGAGAGAGTGGGTTTGGGGAAAGTGAGTGAAATGGGGAGAGAGAGTGGGAAGTGATCGGGAGAGAGTGGGAATGCGGAGAGTGAGTGTGAAATGGGGAGAGGGTGGGAAATTGGGAAGAGAGAGAAGGAATGGGGTAGAGAGGGTGAAATGGGGGAGAGAGTGTGGGAAATGGTGAGAGAGAGAAGGAAATAGGAAGCGAGAGTGGGAAATGGGGAGAGAGAGAAATGGGGAGAGAGAGGGAAGTGATGAGAGAGAGAGAGAGTGGGAAATCAGGGACAGAGAGGGAAATGGGGAGACAAAAAATGGGGAGAGAGGGAAGTGATGAGAGAGAGAGTGGGAAATGGGAGAGAGGAGAGGGAAATGGGTGAGAGAGAGAAATGGAGAGAGAGGGAAATGGGGGAGACTGAGAAATGGGGAGAGAGAGAAATGGGGTGAAAGAGGGGAAAATCGGGAGAGACAGAGATAAATGGGGAGAGAGAGTGAAATGGGGAAGAGAGAGTAGGAAATGGTGGGAGAGAGTGGGAAATGGGGAGAGAGAGAGTGGGAAATGTGAGAGAGACAGATAGGGAAATGGGGAGAGAGAGGGAAATGAGGGAGAGAGGGTGGGATTGGGGAGAGTGAGTGCAATGGGGTGTGAAAGTGGGAAGTGATAGGGAGAGAGAGTGGGAAATGGGGAGAGAGAGAAAGAAATGGGGAGAGAGAGGGAATTTAGGAAGAGAGAGTGGGATTGGGGAAAGTGAGTGAAATGGGGAGAGAGAGTGGGAAGTGATCGGGAGAGAGTGGGAATGCGGAGAGTGAGTGTGAAATGGGGAGAGGGTGGGAAATTGGGAAGAGAGAGAAGGAATGGGGGTAGAGAGGGTGAAATGGGGGAGAGAGTGTGGGAAATGGTGAGAGAGAGAAGGAAATAGGAAGCGAGAGTGGGAAATGGGGGAGAGAGAGAAATGGGGAGACAGAGTGAAATGGGAGAGGGAGGAAAATGGGGAGAGAGAGTGTAATGGGAGAGAGAGGGTAGTGATGAGAGAGAGAGAGAGAGTGGGAAATCAGGGACAGAGAGGGAAATGGGGAGACAAAAAATGGGGAGAGAGAGGGAAGTGATGAGAGAGAGAGTGATAAATGGGGAGAGAGGGAAATGTGGCAAAGAGAAATGGGGAGAGAGAGAAATGGGGAGAGAGGGAAATGTGGGAGAGAGGGAAATGGGGGAGAGTGAGAAATTGGGAGAGAGAGAAATGGGGAGAGAGGGAAATGGGGGAGAGTGAGAAATGGGGGGAGAGAGAAATGGAGAGAGTGGGAAATGGGGAGAGGGAGAAATGGGGAGAGAGAGAAATGGGGGAGAGAGGGAAATGGTGGGCGAGAGTGGGAAATGGGTGAGAGAGGGAAATGGGGAAGAGAGAGTGGGATTGGGGAGAGTGAGTGAAATGGGGAGAGAAGTGGAAAGTGATAGTGAGAGAGTGGGAATGCGGAGAGAGAGGGAGAAATGGGGGAGAGGGGTGGAAAATTGAGAAGAGAGAGAAGGAATGGGGTAGAGAGTTTGAAATGGGGAGGGAGAGTGGGAAATGGGGAGAGAGGACTGGGAAATGGGAGAGAGGGAGTGAAATGGGTGAGTGAGGGAAATGGGGGAGAGTGTGAAATGGGGACAGAAAGTGGGAAGTGACAGAGAAAGTGGGAATGGGGGAGAGAGAGGGAAATTTGGGAGAGAGAGGGAAATGAGTGAGAGAGGGTGGGATTGGGGAGAGTGAGTGCAATGGGAGAGAAAGTCAGAAGTGATAGGGAGAGAGTTCAATGGGGAGAGAGAGAAGGAAATAGGGAGAGAGAGAAATGGGGAGAGAGAGTGGGAATGAGGAGTGAGAGTGAAATGGGGAGAGGGTGGGAAATTGGGAAGAGAGAAAAGAAATGGGGTAGAGATGGTGAAAGGAGGGAGGGAGAGTGGGAAATGGTGAAAGAGAGAGGAAAATTGGGTTAGAGGGAAATGGGGAGAGAGAGAAATGGGGAGAGAGAGAAATGGGGAGAGAGGGAAATGGGGGAGAGTGAATGAAATGGGGGGGAGTGAGTGAAATGGGAACAGAAAGTGGGAAGTGACAGAGAAAGAGTGGGAATGGGGAGAGAGTGGGAAATGGTGGGAGAGAGTGGGAAATGGGGAGAGAGAGAGTGGGAAATGTGGAGAGAGAGAGGGAAATAGGGAGAGACAGAGAGAAATGGGGGGAGAGAGTGAAATGGGGAAGAGAGAGTAGGAAATGGTGGGAGAGAGTGGGAAATGTGAGAGAGAGGGGGAAATGGGGAGAGAGAGGGAAATGAGGGAGAGAGAGGGAAATGAGGGAGAGAGGGTGGGAATGGGGAGAGAGAGTGAAATGGGGAGAGAGAGAGTGGGAAATGTGAGAGAGGTAGAGGGAAATGGTGAGAGAGAGGGAAATGAGGGGGAGAGAGTGGAATGGTGAGAGGGAAGGAAATAGTGAAATAGGAAATGGGGAGAGAGAGTGTGAAATGGGGGAGAGAGAGGGAAATGGGGAAGAGAGACTGGGAAATGTGAGAGAGAGAGGGAAATGGGTAGAGAGAGGGAAATGGGGAGAGAGAGGGAAGTGACGAGAGAGAGAGAGAGGGAAATCAGGAGAGAGAGAAATGGGGAGAGAGGGAAATGGGGGAGAGCAAATGAAATGGGGGACAGAATGTGGGAAGTGTCAGAAAAAGAGTGGGAATGGGGAGAGAGTGGGAAATGATGGGAGAGAGTGGGAAATGGGTAGAGAGAGGGAAATGAGGGAGAGGGTGGGATTGTGGAGAGTGAGTGCAATGGGGCGAGGAAGTGGGAAGAGATAGGGAGAGAGTGGAATGGGGAGAGAGAGTGGGAAATGGGGAGAGAGAGAAGGAAATAGGGAAAGAGAGAGGGAATGGGGAGAGAGGGGAAATGGGGGGAGTGAGTGAAATGGGAACAGAAAGTGGGAAGTGACAGAGAAAGAGTGGGAATGGGGGAGAGAGTGGGAAATGGTGGGAGAGTGTGGGAAATGGGGAGAGAGAGTGTGGAAATGTGAGAGAGAGAGAGGTAAACGGGTAGAGAGAGGGAAATGAGAGAGAGGGTGGGATTGGGGAGAGTGAGTGCAATGGGGCGAGAAACTGGGAAGTGATAGGGAGGAGTGGAATGGGGAGAGAGAGTGGGAAATTGGGAGAGAGTGGGAAATGTGTAGAGAAAGGGAAGTGGGGGAGACAGAGGGGGGATTGGGGAGAGTGAGAGCAATAGGGAGGGAAGTGGGAAGTGATAGAGAGAGAGTGGAATGGGGAGAGAGAGTGTGAAATGAGGAGTGAGAGTGAAATGGGGAGAGAGAGAAATGGGGTGAAAGAGGGGAAAATCGGGAGAGACAGAGATAAATGGGGAGAGAGAGTGAAATGGGGAAGAGAGAGTAGGAAATGGTGGGGAGAGAGTGGGAAATGGGGAGAGAGAGAGTGGGAAATGTGAGAGAGACAGAGAGGGAAATGGGGAGAGAGAGGGAAATGAGGGAGAGAGGGTGGGATTGGGGAGAGGTGAGTGCAATGAGGAGAGAGTGGAATGGGGAGAGAGAAGGAAATAGGGAGAGAGAGAAAGGGGGAGAGAGAGTGGGAAATGGGGAGAGAGGGAAATGGGGAGTGAGAGGGAAATGGGGGAGTGAGAGTGAAATAGGGAGAGAGAGATAAATGGGGAGAGTGGGAAATAGGGAGAGAGAGAGAAATGGGGAGAGGGAGAAATAGGGAGAGAGAGAGAAATGGGGAGAGAGGGGGAAATGGGGAAGAGAGACTGGGAAATGTGTGTGAGAGAGGGAAATGGGTAGAGAGAGGGAAATGAGGGAGAGAGGGTGGGATTGGGGAGAGTGAGTGCAATGGGGCGTGAAAGTGGGAAGTGATAGGGAGAGAGAGTGGGAAATGGGGGAGAGAGAGAAAGAAATGGGGAGAGAGAGGGAATTTAGGAAGAGAGAGTGGGATTGGGGAAAGTGAGTGAAATGGGGAGAGAGAGTGGGAAGTGATCGGGAGAGAGTGGGAATGCGGAGAGTGAGTGTGAAATGGGGAGAGGGTGGGAAATTGGGAAGAGAGAGAAGGAATGGGGTAGAGAGGGTGAAATGGGGGAGAGAGTGTGGGAAATGGTGAGAGAGAGAAGGAAATAGGAAGCGAGAGTGGGAAATGGGGAGAGAGAGAAATGGGGGAGACAGAGTGAAATGGGGAGAGGGAGGAAAATGGGGAGAGAGAGTGTAATGTGAGAGAGAGGGTAGTGATGAGAGAGAGAGAGAGTGGGAAATCAGGGACAGAGAGGGAAATGGGGGAGACAAAAAATGGGTGGAGAGAGGGAAGTGATGAGAGAGAGAGTGGGAAAGGGAGAGAGAGAGGGGGAAATGGGTGAGAGAGAGAAATGGGGAGAGAGGGAAATGGGGGAGACTGAGAAATGGGGAGAGAGAGAAATGGGGGAGAGTGATAAATGGGGAGAGAGGGAAATGTGGCAAAGAGAGAAATGGGGAGAGAGAGAGAAATGGGGAGAGAGGGAAATGTGGGAGAGAGGGAAATGGGGGAGAGTGAGAAATTGGGAGAGAGAGAAATGGGGAGAGAGGGAAATGGGGGAGAGTGAGAAATGGGGGAGAGAGAAATGGAGAGAGTGGGAAATGGGAGAGAGGGGAGAAATGGGGGAGAGAGAGAAATGGGGAGAGAGGGAATGGTGGGCGAGAGTGGGAAATGGGGAGAGAGAGGGAAATAGGTGGAGAGAGGGAAATGGGGAAGAGAGAGTGGGATTGGGGAGAGTGAGTGAAATGGGGAGAGAAAGTGGAAAGTGATAGTGAGAGAGTGGGAATGCGGAGAGAGAGGGGGAAATGGGGGAGAGGGTGGAAAATTGGGAAGAGAGAGAAGGAATGGGGTAGAGAGATTGAAATGGGGAGGGAGAGTGGGAAATGGGGAGAGAGAGAAAGAAATGGGGAGAGAGAGGGAATTTAGGAAGAGAGAGTGGGATTGGGGAAAGTGAGTGAAATGGGGAGAGAGAGTGGGAAGTGATCGGGATGAGAGTGGGAATGCGGAGAGTGAGTGTGAAATGGGGGAGAGGGTGGGAAATTGGGAAGAGAGAGAAGGAATGGGGTAGAGAGGGTGAAATGGGGGAGAGAGTGTGGGAAATGGTGAGAGAGAGAAGGAAATAGGAAGCGAGAGTGGGAAATGGGGAGAGAGAGAAATGGGGCAGACAGAGTGAAATGGGAGAGGGAGGAAAATGGGGAGAGAGAGTGTAATGTGAGAGAGAGGGGTAGTGATGAGAGAGAGAGAGAGTGGGAAATCAGGGACAGAGAGGGAAATGGGGAGACAAAAAATGGGGAGAGAGAGGGAAGTGATGAGAGAGAGAGTGGGAAATGGGAGAGAGAGAGGGGGAAATGGGGTGAGAGAGAGAAATGGGGAGAGAGGGAAATGGGGGAGACTGAGAAATGGGGAGAGAGAGAAATGGGGGGAGAGTGATAAATGGGGAGAGAGGGGAAATGTGGCAAAGAGAGAAATGGGGAGAGAGAGAGAAATGGGGAGAGAGGGAAATGTGGGAGAGAGGGAAATGGGGGAGAGTGAGAAATTGGGGAGAGAGAGAAATGGGGGAGAGAGGGAAATGGGGGGAGAGTGAGAAATGGGGGAGAGAGAAATGGGAGAGAGTGGGAAATGGGAGAGAGGGAGAAATGGGGAGAGAGAGAAATGGGGAGAGAGGGAAATGGTGGGCGAGAGTGGGAATGGGGGAGAGAGAGGGAAATAGGTGGAGAGAGGGAATGGGGAAGAGAGAGTGGGATTGGGGGAGAGTGAGTGAAATGGGGGAGAGAAAGTGGAAAGTGATAGTGAGAGAGTGGGAATGCGGAGAGAGAGGGGGAAATGGGGGAGAGGGTGGAAAATTGGGAAGAGAGAGAAGGAATGGGGGTAGAGAGATTGAAATGGGGAGGGAGAGTGGGAAATGGGGAGAGAGACTGGGAAATGGGAGAGAGGGAGTGAAATGGGGAGTGAGGGAAATGGGGGAGAGTGTGAAAGGGGACAGAAAGTGGGAAGTGACAGAGAAAGTGGGAATGGGGAGAGAGAGGGGAAATTTGGGAGAGAGAGGGAAATGAGTGAGAGAGGGTGGGATTGGGGAGAGTGAGTGCAATGGGAGAAAGTCAGAAGTGATAGGGAGAGAGTTCAATGGGGAGAGAGAGAAGGAAATAGGGGAGAGAGAGAAATGGGGAGAGAGAGTGGGAATGAGGAGTGAGAGTGAAATGGGGGAGAGGGTGGGAAATTGGGGAAGAGAGAAAAGAAATGGGGTAGAGATGGTGAAGGAGGGAGGGAGAGTGGGGAAATGGTGAAAGAGAGAGGAAAATTGGGGTTAGAGGGAATGGGGGGAGAGAGAGAATGGGGGAGAGAGGGAAATGGGGGGAGAGTGAATGAAATGGGGGGGGAGTGAGTGAAACGGGAACAGAAAGTGGGAAGTGACAGAGAAAGAGTGGGAATGGGGGGAGAGAGTGGGAAATGGTGGGAGAGAGTGGGAAATGGGGAGAGAGAGAGTGGGAAATGTGAGAGAGAGAGAGGGAAATAGGGAGAGACAGAGAGAAATGGGGGAGAGAGTGAAATGGGGAAGAGAGAGTAGGAATGGTGGGAGAGAGTGGGAAATGTGAGAGAGAGGGGGAAATGGGGAGAGAGAGGGGAAATGAGGGAGAGAGAGGGAATGAGGGAGAGAGGGTGGGAATGGGGAGAGAGAGTGAAATGGGGAGAGGAGAGTGGGAATGTGAGAGGGTAGAGGGAAATGGTGAGAGAGGGAAATGAGGGGGAGAGAGTGGAATGGTGAGAGGGAAGGAAATAGTGAAATAGGAAATGGGGGAGAGAGAGTGTGAAATGGGGAGAGAGAGGGAAATGGGGAAGAGAGACTGGGAAATGTGAGAGAGAGAGGGAATGGGTAGAGAGAGGGAAATGAGAGAGAGGGTGGGATTGGGGAGAGTGAGTGCAATGGGGCGAGAAACTGGGAAGTGATAGGGAGGAGTGGAATGGGGAGAGAGAGTGGGAAATTGGGAGAGAGTGGGAAATGTGTAGAGAAAGGGAAGTGGGGGAGACAGAGGGGTGGGGGAGAGTGAGAGCAATAGGGAGGGAAAGTGGGAAGTGATAGAGAGAGAGTGGAATGGGGAGAGAGAGTGTGAAATGAGGAGTGTGAGTGAAATGGGGAGAGAGAGAAATGGGGTGAAAGATGGGAAAATCGGGAGAGACAGAGATAAATGGGGAGAGAGAGTGAAATGGGGAAGAGAGAGTAGGAAATGGTGGGAGAGAGTGGGAAATGGGGAGAGAGAGAGTGGGAAATGTGAGAGAGACAGAGAGGGAAATGGGGGAGAGAGAGGGAAATGAGGGAGAGAGGGTGGGATTGGGGAGAGTGAGTGCAATGGGGAGAGAGTGGAATAGGGAGAGAGAAGGAAATAGGGAGAGAGAGAAAGGGGGAGAGAGAGTGGGAAATGGGGAGAGAGGGAAATGGGGAGTGAGAGGGAAATGGGGAGTGAGAGTGAAATAGGGAGAGAGAGAGAAATGGGGAGAGGGGGGAAATAGGGAGAGAGAGAGAAATGGGGAGAGGGAGAAATAGGGAGAGAGAGAGAAATGGGGAGAGAGGGGGAAATGGGGAAGAGAGACTGGGAAATGTGTGTGAGAGAGGGAAATGGGTAGAGAGAGGGAAATGAGGGAGAGAGGGTGGGATTGGGGAGAGTGAGTGCAATGGGGCGTGAAAGTGGGAAGTGATAGGGAGAGAGAGTGGGAAATGGGGAGAGAGAGAAAGAAATGGGGAGAGAGAGGGAATTTAGGAAGAGAGAGTGGGATTGGGGAAAGTGAGTGAAATGGGGGAGAGAGAGTGGGAAGTGATCGGGAGAGAGTGGGAATGCGGAGAGTGAGTGTGAAATGGGGAGAGGGTGGGAAATTGGGGAAGAGAGAGAAGGAATGGGGTAGAGAGGGTGAAATGGGGGGAGAGAGTGTGGGAAATGGTGAGAGAGAGAAGGAAATAGGAAGCGAGAGTGGGAAATGGGGAGAGAGAGAAATGGGGAGACAGAGTGAAATGGGAGAGGGAGGAAAATGGGGAGAGAGAGTGTAATGTGAGAGAGAGGGTAGTGATGAGAGAGAGAGAGACGTGGGAAATCAGGGACAGAGAGGGGAAATGGGGAGACAAAAAATGGGGAGAGAGAGGGAAGTGATGAGAGAGAGAGTGGGAAATGGGAGAGAGAGAGAGGGAAATGGGTGAGAGAGAGAAATGGGGAGAGAGGGAAATGGGGGAGACTGAGAAATGGGGAGAGAGAGAAATGGGGGAGAGTGATAAATGGGGAGAGAGGGAAATGTGGCAAAGAGAGAAATGGGGAGAGAGAGAAATGGGGAGAGAGGGAAATGTGGGAGAGAGGGAAATGGGGGAGAGTGAGAAATTGGGAGAGAGAGAAATGGGGAGAGAGGGAAATGGGGGGAGAGTGAGAAATGGGGGGAGAGAGAAATGGAGAGAGTGGGAAATGGGAGAGAGGGAGAAATGGGGAGAGAGAGAAATGGGGAGGAGAGAGGGAAATGGTGGGCGAGAGGTGGGAAATGGGGAGAGAGGGAAATGGGGGAAGAGAGAGTGGGATTGGGGAGAGTGAGTGAAATGGGGAGAGAAAGTGGAAAGTGATAGTGAGAGGTGGGAATGCGGAGAGAGAGGGAGGGAGGGGGAATGGGGGAGAGGGTGGAAAAATTGAGAAGAAGAGAGAAGGAATGGGGTAGAGAGTTTGAAATGGGAGGGGAGAGTGGGAAATGGGGGAGAGAGACTGGGAAATGGGAGAGAGGGAGTGAAATGGGGAGTGAGGGAAATGGGGGAGAGTGTGAAATGGGGACAGAAAGTGGGGAAGTGACAGAGAAAGTGGGAATGGGGAGGAGAGGGAAATTTGGGAGAGAGAGAGGGAAATGAGTGAGAGAGGGTGGGGATTGGGGAGAGTGAGTGCAATGGGAGAGAAAGTCAGAAGTGATAGGGAGAGAGTTCAATGGGGAGAGAGAGAAGGAAATAGGGAGAGAGAGAAATGGGGAGAGAGAGTGGGAATGAGGAGTGAGAGTGAAAGGGGGAGAGGGTGGGAAATTGGGAGAGAGAAAAGAAATGGGGTAGAGATGGTGAAAGGAGGGAGGGAGAGTGGGGAAATGGTGAAAGAGAGAGGAAAATTGGGTTAGAGGGAAATGGGGAGAGAGAGAAATGGGGGAGAGAGGGAAATGGGGGAGAGGTGAATGAAATGGGGGGGAGTGAGTGAAATGGGAACAGAAAGTGGGAAGTGACAGAGAAAGAGTGGGAATGGGGAGAGTGGGAAATGGTGGGAGAGAGTGGGAAATGGGGAGAGAGAGAGTGGGAAATGTGAGAGAGAGAGAGGGAAATAGGGAGAGACAGAGAGAAATGGGGAGAGAGTGAAATGGGGAAGAGAGAGTAGGAAATGGTGGGAGAGAGTGGGAAATGTGAGGAGAGAGGGGGAAATGGGGGAGAGAGAGGGAAATGAGGGGAGAGAGAGGGAATGAGGGAGAGAGGGTGGGAATGGGGAGAGAGAGTGAAATGGGGGAGAGAGAGAGTGGGAAATGTGAGAGGGTAGAGGGAAATGGTGAGAGAGAGGGAAATGAGGGGGAGAGAGTGGAATGGTGAGAGGGAAGGAAATAGTGAAATAGGAAATGGGGAGAGAGAGTGTGAAATGGGGAGAGAGAGGGAAATGGGGAAGAGAGACTGGGAAATGTGAGAGAGAGAGGGAAATGGGTAGAGAGAGGGAAATGGGGAGAGAGAGGGAAGTGACGAGAGAGAGAGAGAGGGAAATAAGGAGAGAGAGAAATGGGGAGAGAGGGAAATGGGGGAGAGCAAATGAAATGGGGACAGAATGTGGGAAGTGTCAGAAAAAGAGTGGGAATGGGGAGAGAGTGGGAAATGATGGGAGAGAGTGGGAAATGGGTAGAGAGAGGGAAATGAGGGAGAGGGTGGGATTGTGGAGAGTGAGTGCAATGGGGCGAGGAAGTGGGAAGTGATAGGGAGAGAGTGGAATGGGGAGAGAGAGTGGGAAATGGGGAGAGAGAGAAGGAAATAGGGAAAGAGAGAGGGAAATGGGGAGAGAGGGAAATGGGGGGAGTGAGTGAAATGGGAACAGAAAGTGGGAAGTGACAGAGAAAGAGTGGGAATGGGGAGAGAGTGGGAAATGGTGGGAGAGTGTGGGAAATGGGGAGAGAGAGTGTGGAAAATGTGAGAGAGAGAGAGGTAAATGGGTAGAGAGAGGGAAATGAGAGAGAGGGTGGGATTGGGGAGAGTGAGTGCAATGGGGCGAGAAACTGGGAAGTGATAGGGAGGAGTGGAATGGGGAGAGAGAGTGGGAAATTGGGAGAGAGTGGGAAATGTGTAGAGAAAGGGAAGTGGGGGAGACAGAGGGGGATTGGGGAGAGTGAGAGCAATAGGGAGGGAAAGTGGGAAGTGATAGAGAGAGAGTGGAATGGGGAGAGAGAGTGTGAAATGAGGAGTGTGAGTGAAATGGGGAGAGAGAGAAATGGGGTGAAAGATGGGAAAATCGGGAGAGACAGAGATAAATGGGGAGAGAGAGTGAAATGGGGAAGAGAGAGTAGGAAATGGTGGGAGAGAGTGGGAAATGGGGAGAGAGAGAGTGGGAAATGTGAGAGAGACAGAGAGGGAAATGGGGAGAGAGAGGGAAATGAGGGAGAGAGGGTGGGATTGGGGAGAGTGAGTGCAATGGGGAGAGAGTGGAATGGGGAGAGAGAAGGAAATAGGGAGAGAGAGAAAGGGGGAGAGAGAGTGGGAAATGGGGAGAGAGGGAAATGGGGAGTGAGAGGGAAATGGGGAGTGAGAGTGAAATAGGGAGAGAGAGAGAAATGGGGAGAGGGGGAAATAGGGAGAGAGAGAGAAATGGGGAGAGGGAGAAATAGGGAGAGAGAGAGAAATGGGGAGAGAGGGGGAAATGGGGAAGAGAGACTGGGAAATGTGTGTGAGAGAGGGAAATGGGTAGAGAGAGGGAAATGAGGGAGAGAGGGTGGGATTGGGGAGAGTGAGTGCAATGGGGCGTGAAAGTGGGAAGTGATAGGGAGAGAGAGTGGGAAATGGGGAGAGAGAGAAAGAAATGGGGAGAGAGAGGGAATTTAGGAAGAGAGAGTGGGATTGGGGAAAGTGAGTGAAATGGGGAGAGAGAGTGGGAAGTGATCGGGAGAGAGTGGGAATGCGGAGAGTGAGTGTGAAATGGGGAGAGGGTGGGAAATTGGGAAGAGAGAGAAGGAATGGGGTAGAGAGGGTGAAATGGGGGAGAGAGTGTGGGAAATGGTGAGAGAGAGAAGGAAATAGGAAGCGAGAGTGGGAAATGGGGAGAGAGAGAAATGGGGAGACAGAGTGAAATGGGAGAGGGAGGAAAATGGGGAGAGAGAGTGTAATGGGAGAGAGAGGGTAGTGATGAGAGAGAGAGAGAGTGGGAAATCAGGGACAGAGAGAGAAATGGGGGAGAGTGATAAATGGGGAGAGAGGGAAATGTGGCAAAGAGAGAAATGGGGAGAGAGAGAAATGGGGAGAGAGGGAAATGTGGGAGAGAGGGAAATGGGGGAGAGTGAGAAATTGGGAAAGAGAGAAATGGGGAGAGAGGGAAATGGGGGAGAGTGAGAAATGGGGGAGAGAGAAATGGAGAGAGTGGGAAATGGGAGAGAGGGAGAAATGGGGAGAGAGAGAAATGGGGAGAGAGGGAAATGGTGGGCGAGAGTGGGAAATGGGGAGAGAGAGGGAAATAGGTGGAGAGAGGGAAATGGGGAAGAGAGAGTGGGATTGGGGAGAGTGAGTGAAATGGGGAGAGAAAGTGGAAAGTGATAGTGAGAGAGTGGGAATGCGGAGAGAGAGGGGGAAATGGGGGAGAGGGTGGAAAATTGGGAAGAGAGAGAAGGAATGGGGTAGAGAGATTGAAATGGGAGAGGGAGAGGAAAATGGGGAGAGAGAGAAATGGGGAGAGAGAGAAATGAGGAGAGAGGGAAATGGGGGAGAGCAAATGAAATGGGGACAGAATGTGGGAAGTGTCAGAAAAAGAGTGGGAATGGGGAGAGAGTGGGAAATGAGGGAGAGG
Organism: Hemitrygon akajei; assembly: GCF_048418815.1. Taxonomy (NCBI): domain Eukaryota; kingdom Metazoa; phylum Chordata; class Chondrichthyes; order Myliobatiformes; family Dasyatidae; genus Hemitrygon; species Hemitrygon akajei. Next base: position 107,808,723 of record NC_133128.1, on the reverse strand, counting down.
GTGGGATTGGGGAGAGTGAGTGCAATGGTGCGAGAAACTGGGAAGTGATAGGGAGGAGTGGAATGGGGAGAGAGAGTGGGAAATTGGGAGAGAGAGAAGGAAATAGAGAAAGAGAGTGAGAAATGGGGATAGAGAGAAATGGGGAGAGAGAGGGAAATGGGGAAGAGAGAGTGGGATTGGGGAGAGTGAGTGAAATGGGGAGAGAAAGTGGGAAGTGAAAGGGAGAGAGTGGGAATGCGGAGAGAGAGAGCGAAATGGGGAGAGATAGTGGGAATGGGCAGGGAGAATGGGAATGGGCAGAGAGTGAAATGGGAGAGAGGGTGGGAAATTGGGAAGAGAGAGAAGGAATGGGGTAGAGAAGGTGAAATGGGGGAGAGAGTGTGGGAAATGGTGAGAGAGAGAAGGAAATAGGGAGAGAGAGTGGGAAGTTGGGGACAGAGTGGGAAGTGGGGAGAGAGACTGGGAAATGAGGGAGAGAAAGAGGGAAATGGGTAGACAGAGAAATGGGGAGAGAGACGGAAGTGATGAGAGAGAGTGTGGGAAATGGGAGAGAGAGAGGGAAATGGGAGAGAGAGAAAAATGGGGAGAGAGATAAATGGGGAGAGAGGGAAATGTGGGAGCGAGAGAAATGGGGAGAGTGGGTAATGGGAGAGAGAGAGAGAAATGGGGAGAGAGAGAAATGGGGGAGGGAGAAATGGGGAGAGTGAGAAATGGGGAGAGAGGGAAATGTGGGAGAGAGAGAAATGGGGAGAGAGTGAAATGGGGAAGTGTGAGAAATGGGGAGAGAGAGACATGGGGAGAGTGGGTATAGGGAGAGAGAGAGAAATGGGGAGAGAGGGAAATGGGGAGAATGAGAAATGGGGAGAGAGAGAAATGGGGAGTGTGGGAAATGGGAGAGAGAGAGAAATGGGTGGAGAGAGAGGGAAATAGGTAGAGAGAGGGAAATGGGGGAGAGGATGGGCAATTGGGAAGAGAGAGAAGGAATGGGGTAGAGAGATTGAAATGGGAGAGGGAGAGGAAAATGGGGAGAGAGAGTGAAATGGGGAGAGAGAGGGAAGTGATGAGAGATAGAGAGAGGGAAATCAGGAGAGAGTTAAATGGGGAGAGAGGGAACTGGGGAGAGAGGGAAATGGGGGAGAGTGAATGAAATGGGGGGGAGTGAGTGAAATGGGAACAGAAAGTGGGAAGTGACAGAGAAAGAGTGGGAATGGGGAGAGAGTGGGAAATGGTGGGAGAGAGGGAAATGAGGGAGAGGGTGGGATTGGGGAGAGTGAGTGCAATGGTGCGAGAAACTGGGAAGTGATAGGTAGGAGTGGAATGGGGAGAGAGAGTGGGAAATTGGGAGAGAGAGAAGGAATTAGAGAAAGAGAGTGAGAAATGGGGATAGAGAGAAATGGGGAGAGAGAGGGTAATGGGGAAGAGAGAGTGGGATTGGGGAGAGTGAGTGAAATGGGGAGAGAAAGTGGGAAGTGAAAGGGAAAGAGTGGGAGTGGGGAGAGAGAGAGCGAAATGGGGAGAGAGAGTGGGAATGGGCAGGGAGAATGGGAATGGGCAGAGAGTGAAATGGGAGAGAGGGTGGGAAATTGGGAAGAGAGAGAAGGAATGGGGTAGAGAGGGTGAAATGGGGAGAGAGAGAAGGAAATAGGGAGAGAGAGAGAGGGAAATGGGGAGAGAGAGTGGGAAATGGGGAGAGCGAGTGGGAATGAGGAGTGAGTGTGAAATGGGGAGAGGGTGGGAAATTGGGAAGAGAAAAGGAATGGGGTAGAGATGGTGAAATGAGGGAGGGAGAGTGGGAAATGGTGAGAGAGAGAGGAAAATGGGGTGAGAGTGAAATGGGGAGAGAGACTGGGAAATGGGAGAGAGACAGTGGGAAATGTGAGAGAGAGAGGGAAATGGGTAGAGAGAGGGAAATGAGGAAGAGAGAGTGGGATTGGGGAGAGTGAGTGCAATGGGGAGAGAAAGTGGGAAGTGATTGGGAGAGATTTGGTGTGGGGAGAGAGAGCTGGAAATGGGGAGAGAGAGTGGGAAATAGGGAAAGAGAGTGGGAAATGGGGATAGCGTGTCTTCAAAGTTTCGGGATTTCATGGCGCTGGAGCAGGCGGAGTCGGGGTCTGTTTGCCATGGGAGACGGAAGGTCGAAAGCAGCAAACTGGCTGCTGGCTGTGTGCGCAGAGACCTGTATTCTTAGAGCACAGAGCTCGGACAAACCAACACAACAATCTTTTAAAATTATAAATCAGTGAGTTGTTTGTTATGTCTCCCCTCTCGCTGTGAAACGGGGAACGAGTAGTCTGTCAGGTACTGCAAGTCTGTGTCTTTATTGATGTTTCGTTGCACGCTTGAGTGCCCGGTGGGGGGTGGGGGGGCCCGATGCTTATTTTTGCTGGTGAGAGAGGAGGGGTCATTGCTTTGCTGCTGCTGACGATTGGGAGGGGGAGCTGGGGGTGGCTTTGAGGTTCTAACCTCATTGGGGCAATCCTCTTTTTTCATGGATGGTTGCGAAGGAAAAGAATTTCAGGATGTATACATTCCTCTGACATTAAATGTACCTTTGAGACCTATTGAAATGGGGGAGATTGTGGGAAGTGTGATATGAGGGAGTGAAATTGGGAAATGGGGAGACAGTGGGGAGTGAGAATGGCAAATGGGGGAGGGAGAGTAGCAAATGGGGAGAGTAAGTGGGAAATGGGGAGAGAGTTGAAAATGGGGGAGTATTTCAAAATGGGGTGGGGAAGTAGGAAAAAGGGGACAGCAAGCAGCAAATGTGGGAGAGAGTTTTGGAGTGGGGGAAGAGAATGGGAATGAGGAGAGAGGATAGGAATGGGGAGAGTGAGTTTTAAATGAGATAGTTGGAAATGGGGGAGAGAGGGTGGAAAATGGGGGACAGAAGGTGGGAAATGGGGAGGAGAGTTGGAAATGGGGCAACGGAGGGGGAAACGATTAGAAAGAGCAGGAAATGGGGAGAGAGATCAGGAATACGGAGAGGGAATGGGAATGGGAGAGAGAGATCAGGAATGGGGAGAAGGATTGGGAATGGGAAGAGGAATTGGGAATGGGCAAGAGAGAGGGAACGGGTGAGAAAGAGCAGGAAGGGGTGAGAGAGAGCAGGAATGGGGAGAGAGCATGGTAATGGCAGAGAGAGCGGGAATGATGGAGAGCGACTGGGAATTGGAGAGAGTGGGAAATGGGGAGAAAGAAATTCGGAAATGGGGAGAGAGAGGGAAATGGTTAAACTGTTGCGTGCATTTTTCATTAATTCTATGGTGTTTCTCTAAATTTATTGTGAATGCCCACAAAAGTTAATTTCAGGGGACTTAATGTATAAGAACTTCGATAATAAATTTACTTTGAACTTTAAAGGTGTTGAATAAAAAAGAGAATATGCACGTGATTAAGAAATGACGGCAGAATGCGGGGAAGAGAAGGGGAATGAATCTAACACCAGATGAGGGAGTGAGGGAGAGGACAACACAAGAGACTGCAGATTCTGGAGGAACTCATCAGGTCATGCAGCAATTGGGGGTGGGGGAAGGGGAGTCAAGTTGGAACCTAAAGACATCGGAGCAGAATGAGGCCATTCGCCTATCAGTCAGCTCCACCACTCCATCATGGCTGATTTATTATCCCTCGCAACCCAATTCTCCCGCCTTCATGTAACCTTTGTCACCCTGACTCATCATATTAAGAACATACAGAGAAGAGAGAAAGGAAGAAGTGGGGGAGAAGGAGAGAGGAGGCAGGCAGCCCTAATAGACCCTTCATTTTCTGAGCAGCGGTCGGCACCTTTAGCGTTAACTTTCAGGAAAAAGTCTGCTGAATTAGGGACGATCGTCAAATCTCCTCCTGGCGGCTTTATGCAGTCAGGACATCGGGACTCTCGCAGTGCCCACACGGAGAAAGCAGTTGGCTCCCGGCGAGGGTGGGGTCAGATCGCCGTCGTCTGGAATTGCTGATCCTGCGCCACTCCCGGCGGGTGGGGGCTGACAGTTGCGATGACCGGACCGGATTCTCGGCAGGATACGGAAGCTTGGCGCTCCCTGATCAGAGGGTCACTTCACGGCAGCTCCGGGATATTAACGCAAATGGCAATGATGAATAAAGCGAGCAAGCAACTATTCCGGTTGGCGAAAGGACAACCAGAGCACCTGCAAGTTCAGGAACAGATATAACCCTTCAACCATCAGGGTCCTGACCCAGCGTGAATAACTTCACTCACCTCAACACCGAGCTAATTCCACAACCCACAGACTCTCTGTCAAGGACTCTACAACTCAGCGTTTGTTAGTCGTTCATTTATTTACTTGTTTATTGATTATCTGTTTTTACAGTATCTTCGCAATTTGTCTTTTGCGCGTTGGATGTCAGTCTTTGTGTGTAGTTCTTCACTGGTTTTATTCTATTTCTTTGTTCTACTGTGAATGTCTGTAGGGAACTTAATCTCAGGGTCATATATGGTGACATATATGTGCATTGATAATGAATTTGGTACTTTGACAATAAATTTACCTTCAACTTTGAATGTGATTTTGCAAAGGAATTAAAAGTAGCAGGAAAGAAGTAGACACAAGAGATTCTGCAGATGCTGGAAATCCTGAGCAACAGAGAAAATGCTGGAAGAGGAACTCAGCAGGTCAGGCAGTGTCTATGGAGAGGAATAAACAGTCGGAGTTTTGGGCCAAGACACTTCATCAGAACTGGAAAGGAAGGAACCAGCAGCCAGAGTAAGAAAGGGGGAGGATACAAACCGGTAGGCGATAGTGAAGCCAGATGGGGGAGGTGGATGAAGTGAGGAGCTCGGAGGGGATAGGTGGAAGAGGTAAAGGGCTAAGGAAGGAGGAATGTGATCGGAGAGGAGATTGGACCAAGGGAGAAGGAGGAGGAGAATGAGAGGAAGGTGATGGGCAGCTGGGAAGAAAAGGGGTGAAAGGGGGCCCAGAGTGGCAAATAGAAAAGGAAAGAAGGAAGGAGTGGGGGGGCAATTACTGGAAATCGATGTCCATGCCATCAAGTTGGAGGGTACCCAGAAAGAATATGAGGTTTTGCTCCTCCACCCTGCGTTTGACTCGTCATGGCAGGAGAGGAGGCCGTGGACAGGCATGTCAGAATGCAGACAGGAAATCAAGTTGAAATGGGTGGCCACCAGGAGATCCTGCTTTTTGTACATACAGCCTGTTTAATGTACAGAGTGCTTAAGCCTAGAATGCACGTTCTGAAGGAGAGACAGTGGGACTGAACCACAGTGAATCCAGGTGAGTTCAGTACAGGAACAGGCCCTTGGGTCTCTGATCACAGGAGATTCTGCAGACGCTGCAAATGCGGAATTACGCAGACAAAATGCCGGAGGAACCCGGCAGGTCCTGATGAAGGGTCCCAGCCCAAAACATCGGCAGGCTATTCTTCTCCATAGACGCTGCCTGATCTACTGAATCCCTCCAGCATTTTACGTGAGGATGTGCTGAATGAATTAAATTCCTAACTAAACTAATCCCATCTGCACACACAATGTCCATATTCCCCCATTCTCAGCACACCATGTGCCTATTAAAAAGCCTCTTAAATGCCTCCACCACCACTCCTGGCAGTGCATTCCAGACATCCACCAGTCTGCATTAAAAAATTGCCCCATATATCTCCTTCCAACTTACCCTTTCTCATATTTTCTTGTATTGGACATTTCATTTCTGGGGAAAGAAGATGCCTGCTGTCTACCTATGCATCCCCTAATGTGTTAAACTTTTACCAGGTTTCCCTTCAGTCTCTGCAGCTCCAGAGAACATAACCTCAATCTGTCCAACCTCTCCTCATAGCTCATGCCCTCTAGTCCAGACAGCATCCTGGTAAACCTCTTCTCCAGCTTTTCCAAATATGCTCTACAATGGGGTGACCGGAATTGAAGACAATACTCCAGATGAGGCCTAACTAGAGCTTTATAAAGCTGCCATGTAACTTCCCAAGTGTTGGAGTCAATAGTGATAGCGGAGGAAGGAACACCAGGGGAAGTAGCTAAGTACTATAGGTGAAACAGAGGTATAGGTTGAGTAAACTCGGCTTATTCTCCTTGGAGCGATGGAGGATGAGAGGTGACCTGATAGAGGTGTATAAGATGATGAGAGGCATTGATCGTGCGGATAGTCAAAGGCTTTTTCCCAGGGCTGAAATGGTTGCCACAAGAGGACACAGGTTTAAGGTACAGAGGAGATGTCACGGGTAAGTTTTTTACTCAGAGAGTGGTGAGTGCGTGGAATGGGCTGCCGGCAACGGTGGTGGAGGCGGATACGATAGGGTCTTTTAAGAGACTTTTGGATAGTTACATGGAGCTTAGAAAAATAGAGGCCTATGGGTAAGCCTAGTAATTTCTAAGGTAGGGTCGTGTTCGGCACAACTTTCTGGACTGAAGGGTCTATATTGTGCTGTAGGTTTTCTCTGTTTCTATGTCTCTGAACATGGGCAAATAGGCTGAGCTGAATAGGCACTTGGATTGTCTTGGACCAGTTGGGACGAAGGACCTGTTTCTGTGCTGTATTGCTCTGCACTTCTGTGGTAGGTACTAACTTAACCACATACCTTTTAAAGTACATATTTCTTAAAAAATAATTTGTACCCGTTTCAACCACTTCTCTGGTAGCTCATTCCATACACTCACCTCACTCTGCAATAAAGGCACCTTTTAAATATTTCCCCTCACCCTAAACCTATGCGCCAACATTTTGAACTCCCCTGTCCTGGCGAAAAGACTGTTGCCATCGACCTTATCAATGCAATTCATTATTTTAAACATTTCTGTGTGTTGCCCCTCATTCTCTTCCATTCCAAAGAATAAAGACCAAGCTAGGCCTTCTTCTCCTTATAATTCAGATCCTCTAGCCTTGGAACCATCCTTGTAAATCTTTTCTGCATTCTTTCCAGTTTAGCACATTATTTTTATTTAGGGACACTGCATGGGAACAGGCCTTTCCAGCCCAACGAGCCTGCACTGCCCAATTACACCCATGTGAACAATTAACCTGCCAGCCCGTACATCTTTGGAGTGTGTGAGGACACTGGAGCACATGGAAGAATCCAAGTAGTCGCGGGGAGAATGTACAAACTCCTTACAGACAACAGTGGGAATTGAACCTGGGTCACTGAAGATGCAATAGCATCTCCCCATAACAGTGTGACCAAATAGAACCCACTACTCCAAGTTCAGCCCCACTATACAACTGTAACATAATGTCCCAATCCCCTGAATGAAGTTCTGTGTCCCAACTCCAGTACCCAATGTCCTGAGTGACGAAAGCCTGTGTCCCAACTCCAGTACCCAATGTCCTGAGTGACGAAAGCCTGTGTCCCAACTCCAGTACCCAATGTCCTGAGTGACGAAAGCCTGTGTCCCAACTCCAGTACCCAATATCCTGAGTGAAGAAGGTCTGTGTCCCATCTCCAGTACCCAATATCCTGAGTGAAGAAGGTCTGTGTCCCATCTCCAGTACCCAATATCCTGAGTGAAGAAGGTCTGTGTCCCATCTCCAGTACCCAATATCCTGAGTGAAGAAGGTCTGTGTCCCATCTCCAGTACCCAATATCCTGAGTGAAGAAGGTCTGTGTCCCATCTCCAGTACCCAATATCCTGAGTGAAGAAGGTCTGTGTCCCATCTCCAGTACCCAATATCCTGAGTGAAGAAGGTCTGTGTCCCATCTCCAGTACCCAATATCCTGAGTGACGAAAGCCTGTGTCCCAACTCCAGTACCCAATATCCTGAGTGACGAAAGCCTGTGTCCCAACTCCAGTACCCAATGTCCTGAGTGACGAAAGCCTGTGTCCCAACTCCAGTACCCAATATCCTGAGTGAAGAAGGCCTGTGTCCCAACTCCAGTACCCAATATCCTGAGTGAAGGCCTGTGTCCCAACTCCAGTACCCAATGTCCTGAGTGACGAAAGCCTGTGTCCCAACTCCAGTACCCAATATCCTGAGTGAAGAAGGCCTGTGTCCCAACTCCAGTACCCAATATCCTGAGTGAAGGCCTGTGTCCCAACTCCAGTACCCAATGTCCTGAGTGACGAAAGCCTGTGTCCCAACTCCAGTACCCAATATCCTGAGTGAAGAAGGCCTGTGTCCCAACTCCAGTACCCAATATCCTGAGTGAAGGCCTGTGTCCCAACTCCAGTACCCAATGTCCTGAGTGACGAAAGCCTGTGTCCCAACTCCAGTACCCAATATCCTGAGTGAAGAAGGCCTGTGTCCCAACTCCAGTACCCAATATCCTGAGTGAAGAAGGCCTGTGTCCCAACTCCAGTACCCAATATCCTGAGTGAAGGCCTGTGTCCCAACTCCAGTACCCAATGTCCTGAGTGACGAAAGCCTGTGTCCCAACTCCAGTACCCAATATCCTGAGTGAAGAAGGCCTGTGTCCCAACTCCAGTACCCAATGTCCTGAGTGACGAAAGCCTGTGTCCCAACTCCAGTACCCAATATCCTGAGTGAAGAAGGCCTGTGTCCCAACTCCAGTACCCAATATCCTGAGTGAAGGCCTGTGTCCCAACTCCAGTACCCAATGTCCTGAGTGACGAAAGCCTGTGTCCCAACTCCAGTACCCAATATCCTGAGTGAAGAAGGCCTGTGTCCCAACTCCAGTACCCAATATCCTGAGTGAAGGCCTGTGTCCCAACTCCAGTACCCAATGTCCTGAGTGACGAAAGCCTGTGTCCCAACTCCAGTACCCAATATCCTGAGTGAAGAAGGCCTGTGTCCCAACTCCAGTACCCAATATCCTGAGTGAAGGCCTGTGTCCCAACTCCAGTACCCAATGTCCTGAGTGACGAAAGCCTGTGTCCCAACTCCAGTACCCAATATCCTGAGTGAAGAAGGCCTGTGTCCCAACTCCAGTACCCAATATCCTGAGTGAAGGCCTGTGTCCCAACTCCAGTACCCAATGTCCTGAGTGACGAAAGCCTGTGTCCCAACTCCAGTACCCAATATCCTGAGTGAAGAAGGCCTGTGTCCCAACTCCAGTACCCAATGTCCTGAGTGACGAAAGCCTGTGTCCCAACTCCAGTACCCAATATCCTGAGTGAAGAAGGCCTGTGTCCCAACTCCAGTACCCAATGTCCTGAGTGAAGGCCTGTGTCCCAACTCCAGTACCCAATGTCCTGAGTGACGAAAGCCTGTGTCCCAACTCCAGTACCCAATATCCTGAGTGAAGAAGGCCTGTGTCCCAACTCCAGTACCCAATATCCTGAGTGAAGGCCTGTGTCCCAACTCCAGTACCCAATGTCCTGAGTGACGAAAGCCTGTGTCCCAACTCCAGTACCCAATATCCTGAGTGAAGAAGGCCTGTGTCCCAACTCCAGTACCCAATATCCTGAGTGAAGAAGGCCTGTGTCCCAACTCCAGTACCCAATATCCTGAGTGAAGAAGGCCTGTGTCCCAACTCCAGTACCCAATATCCTGAGTGAAGGCCTGTGTCCCAACTCCAGTACCCAATGTCCTGAGTGACGAAAGCCTGTGTCCCAACTCCAGTACCCAATATCCTGAGTGAAGAAGGCCTGTGTCCCAACTCCAGTACCCAATATCCTGAGTGAAGGCCTGTGTCCCAACTCCAGTACCCAATGTCCTGAGTGACGAAAGCCTGTGTCCCAACTCCAGTACCCAATATCCTGAGTGAAGAAGGCCTGTGTCCCAACTCCAGTACCCAATATCCTGAGTGAAGAAGGCCTGTGTCCCAACTCCAGTACCCAATATCCTGAGTGACAAAAGCCTGTGTCCCAACTCCAGTACCCAATATCCTGAGTGAAGAAGGTCTGTGTCCCAACTCCAGTACCCAATGTCCTGAGTGAAGGCCTGTGTCTCAACTCCAGTACCCAATGTCCTGAGTGACGAAAACCTGTGTCCCAACTCCAGTACCCAATGTCCTGAGTGAAGAAGGCCTGTGTCCCAACTCCAGTACCCAATATCCTGAGTGAAGGCCTGTGTCCCAACTCCAGTACCCAATGTCCTGAGTGACGAAAGCCTGTGTCCCAACTCCAGTACCCAATATCCTGAGTGAAGAAGGCCTGTGTCCCAACTCCAGTACCCAATATCCTGAGTGAAGAAGGCCCGTGTCCCAACTCCAGTACCCAATGTCCTGAGTGAAGGCCTGTGTCCCAACTCCAGTACCCAATGTCCTGAGTGAAGAAGGCCTTTGTCCCAACTCCAGTACCCAATGTCCTGAGTGAAGGCCTGTGTCCCAACTCCAGTATCCAATGTCCTGAGTGACGAAAGCCTGTGTCCCAACTCCAGTACCCAATGTCCTGAGTGACGAAAGCCTGTGTCCCAACTCCAGTACCCAATGTTCTGAGTGAAGGTCTGTGTCCCAACTCCAGTACCCAATGTCCTGAGTGAAGAAGGTCTGTGTCCCATCTCCAGTACCCAATATCCTGAGTGAAGGCCTGTGTCCCAACTCCAGTACCCAATATCCTGAGTGAAGAAGGCCTGTGTCCCAACTCCAGTACCCAATGTCCTGAGTGACGAAAGCCTGTGTCCCAACTCCAGTACCCAATGTCCTGAGTGACGAAAGCCTGTGTCCCAACTCCAGTATCCAATGTCCTGAGTGACGAAAGCCTGTGTCCCAACTCCAGTACCCAATGTCCTGAGTGACGAAAGCCTGTGTCCCAACTCCAGTACCCAATGTTCTGAGTGAAGGTCTGTGTCCCAACTCCAGTACCCAATGTCCTGAGTGAAGAAGGTCTGTGTCCCATCTCCAGTACCCAATATCCTGAGTGAAGGCCTGTGTCCCAACTCCAGTACCCAATATCCTGTGAAGAAGGCCTGTGTCCCAACTCCAGTACCCAATATCCTGAGTGAAGAAGGCTTGTGTCCCAACTCCAGTACCCAATATCCTGAGTGAAGGCCTGTGTCCCAACTCCAGTACCCAATATCCTGAGTGAAGGCCTGTGTCCCAACTCCAGTACCCAATATCCTGAGTGAAGGCCTGTGTCCCAACTCCAGTACCCAATATCCTGAGTGAAGGCCTGTGTCCCAACTCCAGTACCCAATATCCTGAGTGAAGAAGGCTTGTGTCCCAACTCCAGTACCCAATATCCTGAGTGAAGAAGGTCTGTGTCCCAGCTCCAGTACCCAATGTCCTGAGTGACGAAAGCCTGTGTCCCAACTCCAGTTCCCAATATCCTGAGTGAAGAAGGCCTGTGTCCCAACTCCAGTACCCAATATCCTGAGTGACGAAAGCCTGTGTCCCAACTCCAGTACCCAATATCCTGAGTGAAGGCCTATGTCCCAACTCCAGTACCCAATGTCCTGAGTGACGAAAGCCTGTGTCCCAACTCCAGTACCCAATATCCTGAGTGAAGGCCTGTGTCCCAACTCCAGTACCCAATATCCTGAGTGAAGGCCTGTGTCCCAACTCCAGTACCCAATATCCTGAGTGAAGGCCTGTGTCCCAACTCCAGTACCCAATATCCTGAGTGAAGAAGGCTTGTGTCCCAACTCCAGTACCCAATATCCTGAGTGAAGAAGGTCTGTGTCCCAGCTCCAGTACCCAATGTCCTGAGTGACGAAAGCCTGTGTCCCAACTCCAGTTCCCAATATCCTGAGTGAAGAAGGTCTGTGTCCCAACTCCAGTACCCAATGTCCTGAGTGAAGGCCTGTGTCTCAACTCCAGTACCCAATGTCCTGAGTGAAGAAGGCCTGTGTCCCAACTCCAGTACCCAATATCCTGAGTGACGAAAGCCTGTGTCCCAACTCCAGTACCCAATATCCTGAGTGAAGGCCTGTGTCCCAACTCCAGTACCCAATGCAGTAATCAATTCATTACTCAGGGCATTGAGGTAGAACAATGTAAAACAATAACAGAATGCAGAATAAAGTGTTACAGTTACAGAGAAACCGCAAAGCAGGGAAACATTAAGATGCAAGACCATAATAAGGTAGATTGTGAGGTCAAGAATCCACCTTAGCATACTCGGGCAACTTTAAATAGTCATATAACAGCGGGTTAGGAGCAGTCCTTGAGCCTGGTGATACATGCTTTCTCAGGAATAGGTTTAAAGTGAGAGAGGCAAGATCTAAAATTGATATAAGGGGCAATTTTTTTTCACACAGAAGTGTTGTGAGTCGAAGAACAAGCTGCTGGGGAACTGATACAATTACAACATGTAAAAGGCATTTGGACAGTTGCATGGATTGCAAAGTTTTAGAAAAGAAAGAAAAATTAGCTTTATTTATCACATTTTCATCGAAACGTAGAGTGAAACGTGCCATTTGCATCAATGACCAGCAGAGTTTGTGGGTGTGCTGGGGGCAAGTGTCAGCATGTGGGGAGAACATGCAAACTCCTTACAGACAGCCATGAGAAACGAACCCTGGTCAGTGATCACAGGCAGTGATTGCACTAACTGCTCTGCTCACACTAGCGAAAGGAACTGTCTCAGGGAGGAAGCTTGGACAGCACGGACGAGTTGGGCCAAAAGGCCTGCTCTTCACTGTCCGATCTATGACTCTGCCACACTATGACCCGAGTATGTCATTCAGTGCGGGTTTTATCAATACCCCATTCCAGCCTTGTCTCCATGTTCACTCTGAAGGGAGGCTCATCCTGAGATAACACTGCAAAGGAAACACGTTTCTCGTCAGACTATTTAAAGGTTTATGCATTAACACAGTAGCCTGGCGACAGCATCTGTGACCACCAATCAGGTTTCAATTCCCACCACTGCCTATAAGCAGTTTGTACGTTCTCCCTGTGACCTCTCGCTGCTCCAGTCTCGTCCCACGTTCCAAAGCTGTATGGCTAGTGAGCTGTGGGCATGTTATGTTGGTGCTGGAAGTGTTGTATCATTTGCAGGCTACCCCCAATACAATCCTCACTGATCTGAGTCAATGCAAACTCTGCATTTCTCTGCATGTCCGTGTGTTTCGATGTACAAAAGGGCTGGTTTTCATCTTATACAAAATGCTGGGGAGACTCTGATCAAGCAGCACAATGGCAAATTTCCCCCATCTGCAGAACCTTTGTGCTCAATATTTACTCTTTGACTGTAATTAACAAACTTCAGATATTTGGCAAGTTCCTTTTATTTTATTTGGTATTTTAATTTGTTTCCTTCTTTTACAGGCAGGTTGGTGCCATTCCCCTCTCCCTGCCCCTCGCTGTAGTTCACCCAAAGGCTAGGTGGCCGCTTCACCGTCTAGTGCTGGACTCTGCGGATGGACTGCAGCTGGTTAGTGTGTGCCTGGGTGCTGTACTCAGTGTAGTTCTTGTATTCTCCACTGTGGCGGTCCCTCTCAAAGATGTACTGGTAGCCTCTGTATCCTGGGTACTGGTATCCAACCCAACTGTGAAAACAACAACGCCATTAATATAGCAAAACATTGCCAAAAACAGTACAAGGGGGCATAATTTTAAGGTGATTGGAGGAAAGTATACAGGGAGGAGATAGCCCAAGTAATTTGTTTTATTTTTACACAGAGAGTGACGGGTGTGTGGATCACCAGTTACTTACGCTCCAGAGTGGACCTTGAGGGAAGCAACCTCTTTGTTGCACCAACCCATGGCCTGCAGGGATGGGTAGTCATCACAAAGTTCAAACTTGCGGCCCTGGAAGTTCTCGTTTTCATACAGGGAGATCTTACTGTCACTGTGGCTCTAAGGAGAGAAGGGGATGGAGAAAGGTTGACTGCATTGCAAATCTAGTTTGACAATGTGACAGAGTCTATAAAGGATCACAGTTCTTATGGGTGTTCAGAATGTCCAGAGGAGATGTACCAGGATGCTGCCTGCACTAGAGAGCATGCTTTATGAGGAAGGGGTGAGCGAGATAGGCTTTGGTATAGATAAACAGCAATATCTACACCAATGCAATACCTTGGGCAAGATAAGAGGCATTGATCGAGTGGCTAGCCAGAGACTTTTTCCCAGGGTAGAGTGGCTAGTAGAGGTATAATTTTAAGGTGACTGGAGGAATGTATTGGGAGGATGTCAGAGATAAGCCCTTTACACAGAGAGTGGAAGGTGACACATTATGAGCTGCACACATGGGTGATTATGATCAGTGGGTGATTATCAGTAGCTGATTATGATCAGTTAAGAAACATAGATTGGCACATGGACGATGAAGAAAATAGAGTGTCATGGAAAAGGGAAGGGTTAGATAGATCTTAGGAGATAAAAGTTTGGCATAACATCATGGGCCGAATGGCCTGTACTATGCTGTAGTGTTCTATGATCTATGTTCTCATCTCAGATCCTTTGCTTGTCCATTTTCCCAGTTGAATCCTGATCATAGTCATCTCACACGTGATTCATTATATCTGTGTACCATCTAATGCAGGCAGAGGCACAGCATCAATAACCTCAGCGGCCCCTACCACTGAATGTGGGCACAACACATCCTGCTGTTTCCTTTTTGCACAGGAGATGTTTATCCTGATCAAATCCCGAATTGAAGAGGGAAAGAAATGAATTACAGTGTCTCTGATTAATGTCTGAATGCCGTTTGATGCCCTTATCTAAGACATGAGAGAATGTACTTGTTGGAATCTGGAGCAACAAACAATCTGCTGGAGGAACTCAGTGGGTCAGGCAGCATCTGTGGGAGGGGAGGAACTGACGACATTTCAGGGTGAAAACCTGCATCTGCACTCTACAGAGTCATAGAGTAATAGAAAAGTACAGCACAGAAACATGCCCTTCAGCCCATCTAGTCTGTGCAACCCATTTAAGCTGCCTTCTCCCATCGACCTGCATCCAGACCATAGACCCCCCCATACCTCTACTATCCTCGTACCTATCCAAACTTCTCTTAAATGTTGAAATCGACCCTGCATCCACCACTTCCACTGGCAGCTCGTTCCAGACTCTCACCACCCTCTGAGTGGAGAAGTTCCCCCTCAGGTTCCCCTTAAACATTTCACCTTTTGCCCTTAACTCATGACCTCTAGATCTAGTCTCGCCCAATCTGAGGGGAAATATTGCTGACCAAGGTCCAGCCGTGCGGAAACACAACCATTGTGCTTTTTTCTGTGTATTATTATAAATACTGTGTTTTATTCTGTGGCTTCATAAATCGTAACGCTCGCCAGTCTGTGAGTTATCTTACATCTAATATTACATCTGTGAATTATTTTGCATAATTATCTTAAGATGCCTATAGGAAAGGTGTCAATAAGATTACAAGTGGACAGAGAAGATTTACAAGAACGTTGCCAGGACTTGAGAACTTGATTTACAAGAAAGGATTGATAGGTCAGGACTTTATTCCCAGCAGTGTAGGCGATTGAGGCGAGACTTGACAGAGGTATACAAAATTATGAGGGATATAGATAGGGTAAATAAAAGCAGGCTTTTTCCACTGAGGTTGGGTGAGACTAGAACTAGAGGTCAGAGGCTGAGGGTGAAAGGTGAACATTTAAGGGAAACCTGAGGGGTATCTTCTTCACTTGAAGGGTGGTAAGAGTGTGAAATGAGATGGCAGCGGAAAAGCTGATACAGGTTGGATCGCAACATTTCAGATAAATTTGTGTAAGTGCATGAATGGGTGGGGTATGAGGGCTATGGTCCAGGCGCAGGTCAATGGGACGAGGTAGAATAACAGTTCAGCACAGACTAGATGGGCTGAAGGGTCTGTTTCTGTGCTGTGGTGCTCTATGACTCGACTCAATATGTCAGCCATGTATTACCCTGTATGTATTTATATCAGTATGTTATCCTGCATCTAACATACATAAATGCATCTGAGATATATCAAGTGTACATTATCCTATATAACATTTTCCAACCGTACATTATCTTGTACCTTGCACATTCTAGTCCATGGTCAACTGTTGAGTGAAGTTGCTGACCCTGAGATATTCTTATAGATATGAGCACCATTGAGAGTGTCCTGATTGGCTGCATGTCTGTCTGGAACAGGAATTGCAAAGCATCTGACTGTGCAAGTTCCTACAAAGGACTGGGAGGACAGCCACGAGGATCATCAGGATCACTCTTACATCTATCAGAGACATTTTTCAGAAGTGCCACGTATGCAAGGCCCTTGGCATTGTCAATGATCCCTCCCATCCATCCCACAATCTCTTTGACACCCTCCCATCAGGCAGAGGTACAGTAGCATTAGGATAGGACTGTCAGGTTGGGAAACAGCTTCCTCCCCCAGGCTGTGAGATATCGAACTCCCTGACACCACTCAGGTCTCATGACGTATGAAGTACCCATAGTGTTATAGTGTTTACTTTTTAACTTGTGTTATAAATTCACTTTATTATTTGTTAATTTATTTGTGGTAATGTTACTTTATGTGTTATGTATGTGAATTATATGTACTGTGTGTGCACCTTAGAACATGTCCAGAGGAATATTGTTTCATTTGACAGTGTATATGAATAGTGTTGAATTACAATAAACTTGAATTTGAACTTGAACTCTAAGTCTTTGTGCTTTGCTTTCTGTGCACTAGGGGGTGGGGAAAGGTTTTGATCACTACACTAAGTGAAGCCAGTGACTTTTCACTTTGTAATCTGGAATTTAATTGTACAGGGGAATGGCTCACAACATCACCCCACTAAGGTTGTCACAGGCTTGGATCTACAGGACAACTTCAGAAGCTGATAGCAAATAATTAAAGAACTTACAGCACATTTAATGGGACGAAATGAGAGAAGATGCTCGGTCCTGTAGCCACTGTTCCCGCTCCAAGCATCCCAGCGAGGATAGTCTCCCTTCTCCAGAATGAACTGCTGTCCCTGGAATTCTGGGTGTTCAAAACCTGCCCAGCTACACATCAAAGGTAGAGAGAGAGACAGAGAGGGAGAGAAACAGAGAGAGATGGGGGAGACAAAGATGAAGACAGAGAGGCCGAGATAGACAAGAGACAGAGAGAAAGACAGACAGAAAGAGAGAGAAGGAGAGAGATAGACACAAAGAGACAGAAAGAGAGGCAGGCAGACAGATAGACAGAGAGAGAGGGAAGGGAGAAAGTGAGAGGGAGAGAGAGAGGTGGAGGGAGGGGAAGAAGTGGAAGAAGATGTTCAATGGTTTAACAAGGCATAGCAACTTACATTGATTTAACACCAGAATGTCTGAAACTTTAGAAGACAACCAGTCTAATGCTTAAAATGGAGATATTGGGACAGGCAGACTGAAAGGGGTTCAAGAAACATTTTAGTGAAGGGAGAGGTTTAGGAGGGATATTCAGAGTTTAGATGATTGGATTTAGTTGGTGTGGTCACAGGTGGTGGAGGATTGAATCTCAGGAAGAGCTGGTCAGAATTAGAGAAGTACAGAGATCTGAGATCAAAGATTGGTGTGGAAGCCATGGGTTTGAATTCATGGGACACCAGCATTGGGGAAGGAGGAATCTGTTCCTCTGGGATGGGCTCCACTTGAACCATACAGGGACAGGGTGAATCACGTAACTAGGGCTGTGGACAGGGCTTTAAACTATATAGTAGGGGAATGGGTTCAACAAATTAGAAAGATATAGATAAAGTAAAAGGGAATGAGAGTACAGGAGGAATTATTAAAATTGGTGTTTGTTTATTATTGTCACATGTACTGAGCTATAGTACAAAAAGTTTGCCTTGCATAGGGTCCTTACAGATTAATCTGTTACATTCATTCATTAATTCATTGAAGTAGTACAAGATAAAACAGTAACAAAGTGCAGAATGAAGTGTAACAGCTTTAGAGAAACTGCAATTTTAAGTCTCTAAAATGAAAAAAAGACAGAAAGTTTGGAAAAGGATAAGAATTTAACTTCAGGCACTATGCTGATGAATTTACTGCCATGATGCTGTTATAGCTCGGAATGGTGGAGTACAGAATTCAATTCCAGCATCCTCTGGGAAGAGTTTGTATGTTCTTCCATGGGGTGCGTGGGATTCCTCCGAGTTCCGGCCTCCTTACACAGTCCAAAGACATACCAGTTAGTAGGTGAATTGGTCATTGTAAATTGCCCCGTGATTAGGCTCGGGTAAATAGGTGGGTTGCTGGGGAGCACGGTTCTTTGGGCTGGAAGGGCCTGCTCCTCACTGTATCTCTAAGTAAATGAAACTGCCAGGATAAAAGGACCCTGATAGGAGCTAATTACAGGTCTCTGAGCAGTAACCAGGGTGCGGGTACAAATTGCAATGGGAGATGGAAAAGGCTTGGAAAAAGGCAGTGTTATGATAATCATCAGGGATTTCAATTTGCAGATAGACTGGGAAAATCGGTTTGGTGCTGGTATGGTATTTGTAGAATGCCTACGAGGTGGCTTTGTAGAGCAGTTGTGGTTGAGGCCACTAGGGAAAAACAGTCAGGACTGGGTATTGTGTAATGAACCAGATATGAAGTAATGAAGGGAGCTTCAGGTAAAGGAACCCTTAGGAGACAGTGATCTTAATATGTTTGAAGTCATCTTGCAGTTTGTCAGGGAAAAGCTAAAATCAGATGTATCTTTATTACAGTTTTGTCAAGGTAACTACAAGAGGCATGAGGGAGGAGCTGGCCAAAGACAGTTGGAAGGGGACACCAGCATGGATGACTGCTGAACAGCAATGGCTGGAGTTTCTTGGATCAATTCGGAAGCCACAGATAAATGCATCCCAAAGAAGAAACATTTGAAAGGGTGGCAACCGTGACTGACAAAGGAAGTCAAAGATACCATGAAAGAAAAAGAGAGGACATACAATATTGCAAAACAAGTAGGAAACCAGACGAACTGGAAGCTTTTAAAAACCAGCAGAAGATAATTTAAAAAGAAAAAAATATGAAGGTAAACTAGCCAATAATATAAGAGATTACAAAAGATTATTCAGATATATTGATCGAGTAATGACTGGGCAGGCGCATGGACGTTGGCGAGTTAGACCAGCGGGAAGAGTATAAAAAGAAGACAGCTTTATAGAGCAGGTGACAGAGTAGTGAGAGTCAGAGTAGGAGAGCTTTGGCTTTGGCGATAACGGGTCGAGGCCAGGTAGGTTACCCGAGAAGATTAGAAACAGCAAGTATGTCTGTGAGGCCAGTGTTCTGTACTGGGTGTCAGATGTGGCAAGTCCGGGAGACTCCTAGCCTCCTGGAAGAACACATCTGTGCCAGGTGTGTCGAGCTGCAGCTCCTTAGGGACTGCATTAGGGAACTGGAGATGCAGCTCGATGACCTTCACCTGGTCAGGGGAAGTGAGGAGGTGATAGAGAGGAGCTATAGGCAAGTAGTCACACCGGAGCTTCGAGAGACAGATAAATGGGTAATAGCCAGAAGAGGGAAGGGCAAGAGTCAGATACTGGTTTGCTAAGGCTATTGGGGAGACTTTAAACTGGAATTGCTGGGGGGTGGGAACCGAACCGAAGAGACGGAGGAAGGGGCTGTTTAATCACAAACAGAGAAAGCTTGGAGACAGTGCGAGAAAGGATGATAGGCAGATGATAGAGAAGAAATGTGCTCAGACTGATGGTTTGAGATGTGTCTATTTTAATGCAAGAAGCATTATGAACAAAGTGGATGGCTCAGGGACAGGAATGGTTACTTCGAGTGCCAGGCTTTAGATGTTTCAGAAAGGACAAGGATGGAGGCAAAAGAGGTGGGGCGTGGCACTGTTGATCAGAGATAGTGTCACGGCTGCAGAAAAGGAGGAAGTCATGGAGGGGTTGTCTACAGAGTCCCTGTGGATGGAAGTTAGAAACAGGAAGGGGTCAATAAATCTACTGGGTATTTTTGATAGGCCACCCAATAATAACAGGGTCATTGAGGAGCAGATAGAGAGTCAAATTCTGGAAAGGAGTAATAATAACAGGGTTGTCATGGTGGGAGATTTTAATTTCCCAGATATTGATTGGAATCTCCCTAGAGTGAGGGGTTTAGATGGGGTGGAGTTTGTTAGGTTTCCTGACGCAATAGGTAGATAAGCCTACAAGAGGAGAGGCTGTGCTTGATCTGGTATTGGGAAATAAACCTGGTCAGGTGTCAGATCTCTCAGTGAGAGAGCATTTTGGAGATAGTGATCACAATTCTATCTCCTTTAACATAGCATTGGAGAGGGATAGGAACAGACAAGTTAGGAAAGCGTTTAATTGGAGAAAGGGGAAATATAAAGCAGGAACTTGGAAGCATAAGTTGGGAACAGATGTTCTCAGGGAAATGTACAGCAAAAATATGGCAAATGTTCAGAGGATATTTGCATGGCGTTCTGCATAGGTACGTTCCAATGAGACAGGGAAAGGATGGTAGGGTACAGGAACCATTGTGTACAAAGGCTGTTGAAAATCTAGTCAAAAAGAAAGGAAGAGCTTATGAAAGGTTCAAAAAACTAGGTAATGATAGAGATCTAGAAGATTATAAAGCTGACAGGAAGGAGCTTAAGAATGAAATTAGGAGAGCCAGAAGGGGCCATGAGAAGGCCTTGGCAAGCAGGATTAAAAAAAGTATGTGAAGAGCAAGAGGATAAGACGTGAGAGAATAGGACCAATCAAGTGTGACAATGGAGAAGTGTGTATGGAACCGGAAGAGATGGCAGAGGTACTTCATGGATACTTTGCTTCAGTATTCACTATGGAAAAGGATCTTGGTGATTGTAGGGATGAATTACAGTGGACTGAAAAGCTTGAGCAAGTAGATATTAAGAAAGAGGATGTGCTGGAGCTTCTGGAAAGCATCAAGTTGGATAAGTCACCAGGACCGGACGGGATGTACCCCAGGCTACTGTGGGAGGCGAGGGAGGAGATTGTTGAGCCTCTGGTGATGATCTTTGCATCATAATGGGGATGGGAGAGATTCCGGAGGATTGGAGGGTTGCAGATGTTGTTCCATTATTCAAGAAAGGGAGTAGAGATAGCCCAGGAAATTATAGACCAGTGAGTCTTACTTCAGTGGTTGGTAAGTTGATGGAGAAGATCCTGAGAGGCAGGATTTATAAACATTTGGAGAGGCATAATATGAAACAGAATAATCAGCATGGTTTTGTTAAAGGCAGGTCGTGCCTTATGAGCCTGATTGAATTTTTTGAGGATGTGACTAAACACATTGATGAAGGTAGAGCAGTAGATGTAATGTATATGGATTTTAGCAAGGCATTTGATAAGGTACCCCATGCCAAGGCTATTTGAGAAAGTAAGGAGGCATGGGATCCAAGGGGACATTGCTTTGTGAATCCAGAACTGGCTTGCTCACAGAAGGCAAAGAGTGGTTGTAGTCAGGTCGTATTCTGCATGGAGGCTGGTGACTAGTGGTGTGCCTCAGGGATCTGTTCTGGGACCCCTTCTCTTCATGATTTTTATAAATGACCTGGATGAGGAAGTTTTGGGATGGGTTAGTAAATTTGTTGATGACACAAAGGTTGGGGTGTTGTGGATAGTGTGGTCAGTTGTCAGAGGGTACAGCGGGACATCGATAGGGTGCAAAACTGGGCTGAGAAGTGGCAGATGGTGTTCAACCCAGATAAGTGTGAGGTGGTTCATTATGGTAGGTCAAATATGATTGCAGAATATAGTATTAATGGTAAGACTCTTGGCAGTGTGGAGGATCAGAGGGATCTTGGGGTCCAAGTCCATAGGACACTCAAAGCTGCTGCGCAGGTTGACTCTGTGGTTAAGAAGGCATACGGTGCATTGGCCTTCATCAATCGTGGGATTGAGTTTAGGAGCTGAGAGGTAATGTTACAGGACCCTGGTCAGACTCCATTTGGAGTACTGTGCTCAGTTCTGGTCACCTCACTACAGGAAGGAGGTGGAAACTATAGAAAGAGCGCAGAGAAGATTTACAAGGATGTTGCCTGGATTGGGGAGCATGCCTTATGGGAATAGGTTGAGTGAACTCGGCCTTTTCTCCTTGGAGCAACAGGGGATGAGAGGTGACCTGACAGAGGTGTACAAGATGATGAGAGGCATTGATCTTGTGGATAGTCAGAGACTTTTTCCCAGGACTGAAATGGCTAACATGGGAGGACACAGTTTTAAGGTGCTTGGAAGCAGGTACAGAGGAGATGTCAAAGGTAAGTTTTTTATGCGGAGAGTGGTGAGCGCGTGGAATGGGCTGCCGTCAATTGTGGTGGAGGCAGATACAATAGGGTCTTTTAAGAGACTCCTCGATAGGTTTATAGAGCTTAGAAAAGTAAAGGGCTATGGGTAACCCTAGGTAATTTCTAAAGTAAGTACATGTTCGGCACAGCATTGTGGGTCGAAGGGCCTGTACTGTGCTGTGGGTTTTTCTATGTTTTCTATGTTTTTTCTATAAAGAGTAAATGAGAAGCAGGAGTGGGTATCAGACCACTGGAAAGTGACACTGGAGAAATAGTAACGGGGGACAAAGATATGGTGAACAAACTTTACTGTGGAAGACACCAGTAGTATGCTAGCAATTAGAGAGTGGTGGGGACAGAGGTAAGTGCAGTTGCTATTACAAAGGAGAAGGTGCTTGGGAAGTTGAAAGGTCTATAGTTAGATAAGTCTCCTGGAGTGGGTGAGTGGAAGGAGATAGCTGGAGAAATCGTGGAGGTATTAGTAATGATCTTTCAAGAATCACTAGATTCTGGAATGGTTCCAAAGGACTGGAAAATTTCAAATTCCACTTCACTGTTTAAGAATTAAGGAAAGCAGAAGAAAGGAAATTATAGGCCAGTTAGCCTAACCTCAGTGGCTGGGAAAGTGTTGGAGTGCAGTGAAGATTCACCAAATTGATTTCTATTGTGGTGAGTTGGCCATGTTTGGGGAGCCTGAGAAAGATGAGCCTCTATTCTCAAGTCTAGGGAAATAAAAATTGAAGAATGAAAATTATAAGGAAGGTTTGGGGAGGGTATTTCCTCTGGATGGGGCATGCAGAACCAAACACCACAGTCTCAAAAATATGCTTTTTTACCAAAAAAGGAGATATTAGAAATTATTCAGTCATCCATGTGAGTGTCACACGTGCTGAGAAAAGCTTGTCTTGTATACTGTTCATACACTGCAAATCATTACCCAGTGCATTGAGATAGAATGAGGTAAAACAAGAACAGAATGCAGAAGAGGAAATGCTTCTTCAGCTGATAAAGAAAGACAGATCTCATTATCTGTTAATAATGATAAACATTGCACATTCCTATATTGATTTGGTTCACAGTGATCTTGTTACATCCATAACAAACTTATGATACCGTAACAATAACAATGCAGAATAAAGTGTAACAGCTCTAGAGAAAGTGCAGTGCGGGTGAACAATAAGGTGCAAGGTGGTGAGGTCAAGAGGAGCCATTCAATAGTTACAACAGTCGGCTAGATTCTGCTCTTGAGCCACTGATGTCAGTTAGTTCACCTGGTGAATTACGATTATTTTGCAGGTTTTTGTACATACTGCCTGATGGAAGAGAGGAGAAGAGAGAATGTCCAGAGTGGGTGGAGTCTTCAGAGAGTGGAACAGGCAAAGCCATAGAGCGTGGAAACAAGGGTGAGAACTTTAAAGTTGAGGAGTGAGTAGACAAAGCAAATGTGTGCAAGGTGATGTTTGGACAGAAGTCAGTAATGGTTGATATACAGCTCCTTGGGTGAACTGAAGGTTAGGGACAAAGCAAGATGGTAGATTCATCAGGAACAGTTGATGCTACAGATAATAAAAACACCGGCAAAAATCAAACTCTGGCATTTCTTCACATTCTCTCCCCAGTTGGAGTTGGAAAAGGCAGTGTGGCACAAACAAGGCATCGAAATTGGGTACTTACGGTCCACATTCTACCTTAACGGATCGGATCTTGTTGAATCCCCGCTCCATGATGTTGGGACATTCCAGCATGAACTCACAGTGTTTTCCCTGGAAGTTTTGCTCTTCCCAGACAGTGATCTTCCACTGTCCCATGGAATCCATTGGCTGGGTTGTCATCTTGAATTTGGTTGTATCAACTAAAACAATAACAAGAAAGATCAATTGACATTCAAATCAAAAGCCACGGGGCGATCTCCAGTGTTTGGATTCAGCTTGCTGTCTAGCTCATTTTGCCTTCATCTGCATAGCCTCCAATCTCTCTACCTCCACTCTTACTCTCTTCATGTGAGATCAAATCCTACTAGGTCTGCCTGGCTCCCATCCTGTGACTCACAAAAGCTAAGAAGCTTAAAGAAAACAGATGCTTGAGAGCACATCCCTTTGACTTCACCTCTTCTGAAAACAGTTCTGCTCTATCTGGATGGCAGATAGCACTGTAACGTCTCAGTTAGCATAACGCTTTATAGCACCAGCAATAGTGGATTAATTCCCACTACTGGCTCTAAGGAGTTTGTTCTTTCTCCCCATAACCACAAGGGTTTCCTCTGGGTTCTTCAGTTACGTCCCACATTCCAAAGATGTGCGGGTTAGTGTAGTGATTCGTCAGCAGAAACGTGGCAATACTTGCAAGCTGCCCAGCACAATCCTCATTGGTTTGATATGATGCAGCAAATGACACATTTCATGCTATGTTTCGATGCACGTGACACATAAAGCTATTCTTTACTCTTTTAAACTTTATTCTGGCTTTAAAATTTATATTAATTTTCCCCATTCTTTCTCTCAGAATGTATCACTTAGTACACTCAGTGGCCACTTTATTAGGTACACCTATACCTGCTCATTAATACAAATATCTGATCAGCCAATCACGTAGCAGCAACTCACTGCATAAAAGTGTGCAGACATGGGCAAGAGGTTCAGTTGTTGTTCAGTACAACCATTAAAATGAGGAAGAAATATGATCTAAGTAACTTTAACCATTGAATGATTGTTGGTGCCAGACAGGGTGATATGAGTATCTCAGAAACTGCTGATCTCCTGGGATTTTCATACACAACACTCTCTAGAGGTTACAGTAAATAGTGTAAAAAAAAACATTCCCATGAGCGGCAGTTCTGTGGGCAAAAATGCCTCGTCAGTGAGAGAAGTCAGAGGAGAATGGCCAGAGGAGTGTGACAGTAACTCAGATAACCACACATTACAATAGTGATGTACAGAGGAGCATCTCTGAACATTCAACACGTCCAACATTGAAGTGGCTGAGCTACAGCAGCAGACCTCGAACATACACTCAATGGCCACTTTATTAGGTACAGGACTTACCTAACAAAGTGTTTACTGAGCTGAATGTGACATGACTGTGTTCAGCAACCATACTAATAGTGAGAAAACTTTATGAAGAATTAAGGCTCCATAAAATTGGTAAAACGCAGCTAAAATGTGGACTGACCAGTGCAACATCCGTTTAATAGGATACAGGATAGAGAACATTCCAGATATACTGGGTATTGGAAGCTTAAATTCTCCACTGGATAACTTTGTGACTCCAGTGAATATTGTTACAGGACAGTGTGGTAGCATAGCGGTTAACGCAAAGTTATTGCAGCGCCAGCACCCCAAGTTCAATTCCCGCCACTGTCTGTAAGGAGTTTGTACGCTCTCCCCGTGACCACATGGGCTTTTACCAGGTGTTCCAGTTCCCCCATATTCCAAAGACATATGGGTTAATTGGTCATGGGATGTAACGGGGTGCCGAGGGCCCGTTGGGCTGGAAGGGCCTATTGCTGTGCTGTATCGCAAAATAAAATAAATGAAATAAAATATTGCTCTGCTTTATAATCCCAGAGTAAGTTCTTCATTGCTGGTAATTTAAAATAGAACGTACAGAAGTACAACCCTTCGGCACACGATGTTGTACAAACTGACTAAGCTGGTGACATCCAATTCCTTCTTTCTGTCTCTCTTTCAAGGGTCTTGCCCAAAATATTGACTGATTAATCATTCACACAGACGCTGCCTGACCTGCAGAGTTCCTCCAGCACTCCGCGTTTGTTGACTCGGTCTTCTGCCTGGTCCCTTCTACCTGCAGCCAAACTTTATCCGTCCAAACCCTTCTCATCCATGGACTTTCCTTAAATATTACAATTAAACCCACATCTACTGCTTCCTCTGGCAGCTCGTTCCACACTCGCACCTTCCTCTGAGTGAAGAAATTACCACTCAGGTTCCCTTTAAATATTTCACCTTTCACCTTAAACATATGACCTCTAGCTCTAGTCGCCGCCAATATGGGGGGGAGAAAAGCCTGCTTTCAGTCGATTCTCTGCATAATCACGTGCCTTTCTGAGGTGTATTTGGGCCCATCACTACCCCGGCAACACATTCCATGCATCCTTCACCAGGGGTTTTACGCAGACCAGTGGCAATATAACCTGCACCGTTATCTTCGGTCTGAAGACTGAAGAACTCCACTGTGCACAAGAGACAGTCATGGGCCTTATATTGAACATGGAACGTAGAATACAGAAGCACAGTACAGGCCCTCCAGCTAATGATGTTGTGTAGACCTTTTAACTTACTCTAAGATCAATCTAACCCTTCACTCTCACATAGCCCTCCTTTTTACTATCATCCATGTGCATATCCAAGAGTTTCTTAAGTACCCCTAACATATTTGCCTCTACTACTACCCCTGACAGGGTGTACCATGTACCCACAGCTTTCTGTATAAAAACCTTCTTCTGACATCCCCCCTATACTTTACTCCAATCACCTTAAAATTATGCCCCTGTATTAGTCATTTCCTTCCTGGATAAAACTCAATGGCTGGCCATTCTATCTAAGCCTCCTGTCATCTTGTACACCCCTATAAAGTCACCTCTCATCCTCCTTCACTCCACAGAGAAAATTCTTACCCTCATTGGACACGATCTCTAGAATTCTGCGCCCTTGTATTAGCCATAGTGCAATATCTGTTACATAGCTCTACATAAGACATAATAGCAAAAAATACAGAATACCTGGCTGTGCGATTGCTGGATCCAGAGAGGTTGCTGCTGCTCTGGGCTGGTGAGCCCTCTTTTATACCCCATGCCATCCTGGTGTAAGTGCAGGGGCTTTAACCCTGCCGGCTCAGCACGCCTGCAGCCTTGTAAAAACCCAAATGAGCTGTCCATGCAAATTCCCAGGGCTCATTGTTGAAGGGATCAGCTTTCACCCCTCCCTCAACAACACAACAATGGAAAATGCTGGTTCCATGTTTGATCTGCAGCCAGGACACTAGAAAATGAGACTGATGTAACACTCTGGCCTGACCGCTAATAGAATTCATCACACACCAGTCTGCAAATACAATACTTCGGGCATACCACAGTGGTTTAGAGGGATTAAACGTGGACTATGTCTCTCTCTTCCTTGCTTGTGAGTTAGTGCTATGAAAGATCCTAGTTACAAACTTTTAATTAGTCGTGTGCAACTTTAGTCTAAAACTCACAATCAATGGTTTGCAGTGGGCGTGAAATCAAAAGAGGAATAAGACCATAACACTTATAAGACATAATGGGCCCATAGAGTTTACTCTGCCATGGCTGGTTTATTATTCCTCTCAACCCCATTCTCCTCCCTCCTCCCTGTAACTTTTGACACCCTTACTAATGAAGAACCTATGAACCTCCACTTTATATATACCGAACGACTTGGATTCCATAGTCTCCTGTGCAATTAGTTCTATAGAAAACCCACCCTCTAGCTAAAGAAATTGCTCATCTTTTTCTAAAGGGATGTCCTTGTACTCTGAGGTTGTGCCCTCTGGTTCTAGACCCCCCATTAGAAACAACCTTTCCACATCCACTCTATCTGGGCCTTTCAATACATAGATATCAATGAGATCACCCATTCACTCATTCTTCTAAACACAAGCAAGAACAGGCTCAGAGACATTAAATTCTCCTCATGTATTAATCCTTTCATTCCTAGGATCATTCTCAAGAACCTCCTCTGGACCCTCTCCTATTCCTTTCTCAGACCTTCTGGAATATGGTCATTCTCTGAATTATGATTTACACTGCACAATAGTTGTATTGGACAAGCTTCAGAAGGTGCAAAAAATTTACAAGACCCAACATACGTAGATTGGCAGACCACTTCGTCAAACTCCTTCCACTACAGCAGGCAAAGTTGCCTAGTGACGACATGGCCTCCTTTAACTGCTGCTCTCTGTTTGGAGAAATAACACCTCATCTTCCATCTGGTTAGCCTCCAACAAGATGGCATGAACCTTAATTTCTCCACCTTCTGGTAATTTCTCTCCCTCCCTCCTCTCATTTTCCATTCTCCATTCTGATTCCCTCTCACCCCTTCTCTTCTCCTCGTCTGCCCATCACCTTCCCCTGGTGCTTCTCCTCCCTCCCTTTCTCCTATGGTTTACTCTCTTGTCCTATCAGATTCCTCCTTTTTTTAGCCCTTTTCCACCTGTCACCTCCCAGCTTCTCATCATCCATGCTCTCCCATACCCACCCACCTTCTCCCTCACCTGGTCTCATCTATCACCAGCCAGATTGTACTCCTTCCCCTCCTTCCATGTTTTTCTGGCTTCTTCCCCCTTTCTTCCCTGTCCTGGTGAATGATCTCAGCCAAAACTGTCAACTGTTTATTTCCCTCCATAGATGCTGCCTGACCTGCTGAGTTCCTTCAGCATTTTGTGTGCTTCACAAGGATTTTACCAGGACTGGAGTTATAAGGAGCGAATAGATAGGCTGAGACTGCCTTTCCTGGAGTAAAGGAAGCCGAGCGGTAGCCTTATAGAGGTTTACGGAATCCTCATGGGTATAGACACAGTGAATGGTCTCCGTCTTTTTCCCTGGATCGAGAAGTCTAAAGCTAGAGAGCATCAGTGTAAGGTGAGAGGAGACGGGCTCCTGAGATACAGTTTGTTTACACAGAGGTTGGTGCATGTGTGGAATGAGCTGCCAGAGGAAGTGGTAGAGGTGGGTACAAATGGAATAAGATGATCTTATTAGAAAAACATAGAAACATAGAAAATCTACAACACATTACAGGCCCTTTGGCCCACAAAGTTGTGCCGACCATGTAACCTACTCTAGAAACTGCCTAGAATTACCCTACCGCATAGCCCTCTATTTTTCTAAGCTCCTTGTACCTAAGAGTCTCTTAAAAGATCCTGTTGTATCCGACTGTACCACTGCCACTGGCAGTGCATTCCATGGACCCAACACTCTCTGTGTGAGAAACTTGCCTCTGACTCCCCCTTGTACCTACTTCCAAACACCTTAAAACTATGCCCACTCATGTTAGTCATTTCAGCCCTGGGAAAAAGCCTCTGACTATCCACATGATCAATGCCCCTTATCATCTTATACACCTCTATCAGGTCACCTCTCATCCTCCGTCGCTCTAAGGAGAAAAAGCCAAGTTCATTCAAACTATTCTCATAAGGCATGCTCCCCAATCCAGGCAACATCCTTGTAAAGCACTTCTGCACTCTCTCTATAGCATCCACATCCTTCCTGTAGTGAGGAGACTGGAACTGAACACAGTACTCCAAGTGGGGTCTGACCAAGGTCTCATATAGCTGTAACATTACCTCATGGCTCTTCAACTCAATCCCACGGTTGATGAATGTCAACGCACCATATGGTTTCTTAACAACACTGTCAACCTGTGCAGCAGCTTCAAGTGTTCTATGGGCATCATCCCCAAGATCTCGCTGATCCTCCACACTGCCAAGAGTTTTACCATTAATATTATATTTTATCTTCAAATCTGACCAACTGAAATGAACCACTTCACACTTAACTGGGTTGAACTCCATCTGCCACTTCTCAGCCTAGTTCTGCATCATATCGATGTCTCGCTATAATCTCTGACAACCCTCCAGACTATCCACAACACTCCCAACTTTTATGTCATCAGTAAACTTACTGACCATCCCTTCTACTTCCTCATTAGGTCATTTATAAAAATCACAAAGAGCAGAGGTCCCAGAACAGATCCCTGCGGTACACCACTGGTGACCGACCTCCATGCAGAATATGATCCATCTACAACCACTCTTTGCCTTCTGTGGGCAAGCCAGTTCTGGATCCACAAGGCAAGGTCCCTTTGGATCCCATGCCTCCTTACTTTCTGAATGACCCTCACATAGGAAACCTTATCAAATGCATTAATGAAATCCATTTTCACTACATCCACTGCTCTACCTTCATCAATGTGTTTTGTTACATCCTCAAAGAATTCAATCAGGTTTGTAAGTCATGACCAGCCCTTGACAAAGCCATGCTGACTATCCCTAATCAGATTATGTCTCTCCAAATGCTCATAAATCCTGCCTCTCAGGATCTTCTCCAACAATTTGCCCACCACTGAAGTATGACTCACTAGTCAATAATCTCCTGGTTATCTCTTCACCATTTCTTGAACAAGGAATCAATGTTTGCAACCTTTCAATCCTCTGTTATTTCTCCCATTCCTATTGATGATGAAAAGATCATTGCCAGAGGCTCAGCAATCTCCTCTCTTGCTTCCCACAGTAGTCTGGGGTACATCTCGTCTGGTCCTGGCAACTTATCTAACTTAATACCTTTCAAAAGCTCCAGCACATCCTTTTTCTTAATGTCTATACACTCAAACATTTTAGTCTGCTGTAAGTCATCCCCACAATTGCCAATGTCCTTTTCCCTGGGAATACTGAAGCGAAGTATTCATTAAGTACCTCCGCTGCCTCCTCCGATTCCATGCACACATTTCCAGTATCGCACCTGATTGGTCCAATTCTCACACGGCTCATCCTCTTGCTCTTCACATACTTGGAGAATGCCTTGGGGTTTTCCTTAATCCTGCTCACCAAGGCCTCCTCATGGCCCCTTCCAGCTCTCCTAAATTCATTCTTGAACTCCTTCCCGGCACCCTTGTAATTTTCTAGAGCTCTAACAGTACCTGGTTTCTTGAACCTTTCGTAAGCTTTTCTCTTCCTCTTAAATAGATTTTCTCCATCTTTTTACACCAGGGTTCTTTTACCCTACCATCCACTCCCTGCCTCAATGGAACATACCTATGCAAAACTCCATGCAAATATTCCCTGAACATTTGCCACATTTCTGCAGTACATTTCCCTGAGAACATCTGCTCCCAATTTATGCTCCCAAGTTCCTGCCTAATAGCATCGTATTTCCCCCTACCCCAATTAAATGTTTTCCCAAATTGTCTGTTCCTATCCCTCTCCAGCGAAGGAGAAAGAGTTGTGATCACTACCTCCAAAATGCTCTCCCACCGAGAGATCTGACACCTGACCAGGTTCATTTCCCAATACCAGGTCAAGTACAGCCTCTCCTCTAGCTGGCTCATCTATGTATTGCATAAGGAAACCTTCCTGAACACACCTAACAAACTCCACCCCATCTAAATCCTTTGCTCTAAGGAAATCCAAGTTAATATTAGGAAAGTTAAAATCTCCCATCACAACAACCCTATTATTATTGCACCATTCCAGAATCTGCATCCCTATCTGCTCCTGGATGTCTCTGTTACTACTGGGGGGGGGGGGGTCTCTAAAAAAACCCAGTAGAGCTATTGCCCCCTTCCTGTTGCTGACATTCACCCGCAATGACTCCGTAGACAATCCCTCCATGACTTCCTCCTTTTCAGCAGCTGTGATACTATCCCTGATTAGCAATGACAATAGACAATAGACAATAGGTGCAGGAGTAGGTCATTCAGCCCTTCGAGCCAGCACCACCATTCACTGTGATCATGGCTGATCATCCACAATCAGTTCCCCGTTCCTGCCCTCTCCCCATATCCCTTGACTCCACTATCTTTAAGAGCTCTATCTAAATCTTTCTTGAAAGCATCCAGAGAACTGGCCTCCACTGCCTTCTGAGGCAGAGCATTCCACAGATCCACAACTCTCTGCGTGAAAAAGTTTTTCCTCAACTCCGTTCTAAATGGCCTACCCCTTATTCTTAATCTGTGGCCTCTGGTTCTGGACTCCCCCAACATCGGGAATATGTTTCCTGCCTCTAGCGTGTCCAACCCCTTAATAATCTTATATATTTCAATCAGATCCCCTCTCATCCTTCTAAATTCCAGTGTATACAAGCCCAGTCGCTCCAAGATTTCAACATATGACAGTTCCGCCATCTCGGGAATTAACCTTGTGAACCTACGCTCCACTCCCTCAATAGCAAGAATGTCCTTCCTCAAATTTAGAGACCAAAACTGCACACAATACTCCAAGTGTGGTCTCACCAGGGCCCTGTACAATTGATGAAGGACCTCTTTGCTCCTATACTCAACTCCCCTTGTTATGAAGGCCAACATGTCATTAGCATTCTTCACTGCCTGCTGTACCTGCATGCTTACCTTCAGTGACCGATGTACAAGAACACCTAGATCTCGTTGTACTTCCCCTTTTCCTAACTTGATACCATTCAGATAGTAATCTGCCTTCCTGTTCTTGCCACCAAAGTGGATAACCTCACATTTATCCACATTAAATTGCATCTGCCGTGCATCTGCCCACTCACCCAACCTGTCCAAGTCACCCTGCATTCTCATAACATCCTCCTGACATTTCACACTGCCACCCAGCTTTGTGTCATCTGCAAATTTGCTAATGTTGCTTTTAATCCCTTCATCTAAATCATTAATGCATATTGTAAATAGGTGCGGTCCCGCCACCGAGCCTTGCGGTACCCCACTAGTCACTGCCTGCCATTCTGAAAGGGACCCGTTAATCCCTACTCTTTGTTTCCTGTGTGCCAACAAATTTTCTATCCATGTCAGTACCCTACCCCCAATACCATGTGCTCTAACTTTACCCACTAATCTCCTATGTGGGACCTTATCAAAGGCTTTCTGAAAGTCCAGGTACACTACATCCACTGGCTCTCCCTTGTCCATTTTCATAGATACATCCTCAAAAAATTCCAGAAGATTAGTCAAGCATGATTTCCCCTTTGTAAATCCATGCTGACTCGGACCGATCCTGTTACTGCTATCCAAATGTGCTGCTATTTCATCTTTGATAATTGACTCTAGCATCTTCCCCACCACTGATGTCAGGCTATCTGGTCTATAATTCCCTGTTTTCTCTGTCCCTCCTTTCTTAAAAAGTGGGATAACATTAGCTACCCTCCAATCCTCAGGAACTGATCCTGAATCTATAGAACTTTGGAAAATTATTACCAATGCGTCCGCGATTTCTAGAGCCACCTCCGTAAGTACCCTGGGATGCAGACCATCAGCCCTGGGGATTTATCAGCCTTCAGTCCCATCAGTCTACCCAACATCATTTTCTGCCTAATGTAAATTTCCTTCAGTTCCTCTGTTACCCTAGGTCCTCTGGCCACTATTATCTGGGAGATTGTCTGTGTCTTCCCTAGTGAAGACAGATCCAAAGTACTTGTTCAACTCGTCTGCCATTTCCTCGTTCCCCATAATAAATTCACCCGTTTCTGTCTTCAAGGGCCCAACTTCAGTCTTAACTATTTTTTTCCTCTTCACATACCTAAAGAAGCTTTTACTATCCTGCTTTATATTGTTGGCTAGCTTACTTTCGTACCTCATCTTTTCTCCCCGTATTGCCTTTTTGGTTATCGTCTGTTGCTCTTTAAAAGTTTCCCAATCCTGTGGTTTCCTGCTCATCTTTGCTATGTTGTACTTCCTCTCTTTTATTTTTACACTGTCCTTGACTTCCCTTGTCAGGCGTGGTCGCCCCCTACTCCCCTTAGAATCTTTCTTCCTCCTTGGAACGAACTGATCCTGCACCTTCTGTATTATTCCCAGAAATACCTGCCATTGTTGTTCCACTGTCATCCCTGCTAGGGTATCCTTCCGGTCAATTTTGGCCAGCTCCTCCCTCATGGCTCCATAGTCCCCTTTGTTCAACTGTAATACTGACGCTTCCGATTTTCCCTTTTCCCTCTCAAATTGTAGATTAAAGATCAATGCCACCCCCGCACCTCTTTTGCCTCCCTCCCTGCCCCTTTTGAAACATCTAAAGCCCGTCACATTCATCAGCCATTCCTGCTCCTGAGACATCCAAGTCTCTGTAATGGCCACAACATCATAGCCCCACATCTTGATCCACACTATAAGTTCATCAGCTTTGTTTATGATGCTCCTCGCATTAAAATAGGCACATTTCAAACCATCTGGCTGAGTGCTTCTTTGCTCCATCATCTGCCTATCCTTCCTCACAAACCCCCTACAACCTGTCACTACTTGTGCACCAACCACACCATCCCCTGCATCTTCATTTTGGTTCCCACCCTCCTGCAAATCTAGTTTAAACCCTCCCCAACAGCAATAGTGAATCTTCCCCCCCCCCCACCAGGATATTGGTTCCCCTCCAGTTCAGGTGCAACGCATCCCACTTGTACAGGTCACCCCTTCCCCAGAAAAAGTTCCAATGATCCAAGAACTTGGAACCCTGCCCCCTGCACCATCTCCTCAGCCACTCGTTCATCTGCGCTGTCTTCCTGTTCTGACCTTCAGTAGCTCCTGACACCAGGAGAAATCTGGAGATTACCACCTTGGAGGTCCTGCTCGTCAGCCTCCTTCCTAATTCCCAAAACTTACTGCGCAGGACCTCTACCCCTCTCCCGGCTATGTCATTGGTCAATGGGACTGGGCAGAATAACAGTTCAGCATGGACTAGATGGGCTGAAGGGCCTGTTTCTGTGCTGTAGTGCTCTATGACTCTATGAATCGATGACCAATGACATGCTGAGGGCAGCCTGCAAGTGTTGCCATGTTCTGCCGCTTCAGGACTGAAAGCATTCAAGTAGAAAGTCAGATAAACTTGTGTGGAATAACCGAACATCTCTTCTCTGAAGATCGTCACCTTGTCGTGGTGGAGAGGCGTTTGAGTTCCTGAGATTAGACAGCAATGAGATCTGAAACTTAGCTCCTGGTAGGGACACCCATAGCGGTAAGGTCAAGCAGGAGGTTCCAGACAAAGAGCAATCCAATCAAGGCCTCAGTGGTGGAGCTGGCAGAAGATGCTGACACATCACAGTGAGGAAGGTTGCAGCAGTGAAGCATTTGATGCTATTGGACCCTGACCTCAATCTGTCCAGGACCAAGTGGTGGCTGCCCATACATCAGCCTCAACACTTTAAGCAAAGTCAGGCACAGACGTTCTCCATTAAGGGAGTAACTACTGGGTGAACATCATAGTAAACTGGAGAGATTGCACTATTACCACTAAACACCTGATAAAGTACTTTCAGGTGGAGTTACTGGAAGTGCAGGAGCTAAGTTGTGCACAGGGAGCCCCACAATGGTAACCAGATTACCTGTGGTCACTGAGGGTGTTTATAATGGTCAGGGAATCACAAGAACTACTCTCCTCCTCTCTCAAATAGTGCCACAGCATCTTTGACTTTGTACACCAAACATCAACTCCTGGTTTTCCAGTCAAGAGAGACTGACTAGGTAGCACAGTGGTCAGCATAGTGCTTCACACCACGAGGTAAAGATCGAGGTTCCATTCCCACTGCTGTCTGTAAGGAGTTTGTACATTCTGGGTCTCATCAGGTGTTCCTACCTCCAAACATATATGGGTTAAGGTTCGTAACTTGTGGGTATGATATGTTGAAGACATTTGCAGTTGTCCACAGCACACTTTAGCTGCAAATGATGTGTTTCACTGTATATTTTAATGTGGATAAATGTGAGGTTATCCACTTTGGTTGCAAGAACAGGAAAACAGATTATTATCTGAACGGTGGCCGATTAGGAAAAGGGGAGATGCAACAAGACCTGGGTGTCATTGTACACCAGTCATTGAAGGTGGGCATGCAGGTACAGCAGATGGTGAAAAAGGCAAATGGTATGTTGGCATTCATAGCAAAAGGATTTGAGTACAGGAGCAGGGAGGTCCTACTGCAGTTGTACAAGGCCTTGGTGAGACCGCACCTAGAATATTGTGTGCAGTTTTGGTCCCCTAATCTGAGGAAAGACATTCTTGCCATAGAGGGAGTACAGAGAAGGTTCACCAGATTGATTCCTGGGTTGGCAGGACTTTCATATGAAGAAAGACTGGATCGACTAGGCTTATACTCACTGGAATTTAGAAGATTGAGGGGGGATCTTATTGAAACGTATAAAATTCTAAAGGGATTGGACAGGCTAGATGCAGGAAGATTGTTTCCGATGTTGGGGAAGTCCAGAACGAGGAGTCACAGTTTAAGGATAATGGGGAAGCCTTTTAGGACCGAGATGAGGAAAAACTTCTTCACACAGAGAGTGGTGAATCTGTGGAATTCTCTGCCACAGGAAACAGTTGAGGTCGGTTCATTGGCTATATTTAAGAGGGAGTTAGATATGGCCCTTGTGGCTAAAGGGATCAGGGGGTATGGAGAGAAAGCAGGTACAGGGTTCTGAGTTGGATGATCAGCCATGATTATACTGAATGGCGGTGCAGGTTCGAAGGGCCGAATGGCCTACTCCTGCACCTATTTTCTATGTTTCTATGTTTCTATTTTGATGTTTCAATGGACACATGACAAATAAAGCTAATCTATATCTTTACCTACCTTGCTGTGACCCCTTTTACTTTGCTTACCTCCATTGCACTTTCTTGGTATCTCAAAGGTTCAAAGGTTCATTTATTATCAAAGTATACAACTCTGAAACTCTTCTTCTCCAGATAGCCACAAAATCAAGAAAGAAAAGAACAGCAGCACAATCATCAACCCCCAAATCCCTCCTCCCTGCACAGGAAGCGAACAAAAACTGAACAGGCACATCGACCCACAAATGCCCACCCCTGCCTCCACCAGCACATAAAAGAATGAGAAAGATCAGGGGAAAAAACAGTAACTAAAACACTGTTAGACTGAAAAAAGCACACAAAGCCACACAAAACCACACAAAGCAGATATTCTGCACCATTGTAATGAAAGAGATCTGTGCCAATCTTCTCCCATAGTCTTCCTGGTAGTGGGTGGGGAAGCAAAGGCTCTCTTGGATTGCTGTTTTTGTTTTCATTACAGACAGCACACTGAGACACAATGTCCTCTATCTGAGTCGACATACCTGGCCAATAGAGAATGTCCCTTGCTCTTTCTTTACATTTCACTATCCCCAGCTGTGACTCATGAATTCTGTTGAGCATTTCCTGTCTCATTTGTTTTGGTACGATGAGTTTTGCCATTTTGAACATTAGTCCTGATGCATAGCTGATTTCCTCTTTAAATGTCCAGTATTTCTGTATTTCTTTTGGAACATCTTTTCTTTCTGTTGGCCATCCATTCATTGTAATGTCTCTTTGCATTTGCATTTCAGGATCATCTGCAGTCGCTTTCCTGAACATGTTCAACTTCTCCTCAGAGATGGGTAGCTGAGGTGTAACCCAGTTGACCTCCAGCTCTCTTCCTAGCAACTCTTCCTTTTGCCCTTTCAGGTAAGCACGGCTCAAAGAATCAGCGATGTGCAGTTCTTTTCCTGGCTTATAGGTAACTGTGAGAGTGTACCTCTGTAGCCTGAGAAGCATCCTTTGCAGCCTCATAGGAGCCTGGTGAAGTGGCTTTTTGGAGATACTCTCAAGT
The DNA here is from genome assembly GCF_048418815.1 of Hemitrygon akajei. NCBI lineage: Eukaryota > Metazoa > Chordata > Chondrichthyes > Myliobatiformes > Dasyatidae > Hemitrygon > Hemitrygon akajei. Next base: position 107,771,467 of record NC_133128.1, on the reverse strand, counting down.
GGTTTGTGATCACTCTCAACCTGGATTTCTTTGCCATATACATATTGGTGGAACTTTTCACACCCATAAACTATGGCGAGTAATTCCTTCTCGATTTGAGCATCTCGGCATTGACAGTCTGTAAGTGCTCGTGATCCATATGCCACAGACCTCCCATCCTGCAGTATAACAGTTCCTATTCCTTCCGAACTGGCATCCACAGACATCGTCACCGGTTTATTGACATCATAGAACTTGAGTGCTGGTGCATTGGTAACCAACTGCTTCAATGTGTCAAAACTTTTCTTTTGTTCGTCTTCCCAATGCCATTCAGCGTTGCTCTCTAGTAGCTTTCGAAGTGGAGCGCTGACCTCTGATAAGCTGGGAATGAATTTGGCCAGATACCGTATCATGCCCATGAACCTCAATCGTTCTTGCTTGTCTTCGGGTGGTGGTAGCTGTACCACAGCCCTTATCTTTTCATGCTCTGGTTTTAGCCCATCAGCGCTGAGTACGTGACCTATGTATTTGATCTGTGTGGTTCTGATCTTACATTTACTTTTGATCAGTTTTAGGTTGTATTCACGTGCTCTCTCCAGGAGCTTCCTCAGTCTCTGATCATGTTCCTCAATTGTGTCACCCCATATCAGTAAATCATCAATGATGTTGACTATCCCGTCCAGGCCTTCAATCATTTATGCCACGGACCTCTGGAATACCTCTGTCGCAGAAGAAATCCCAAAGGGTAGACGCAGGAAACGATATCTCCCTATGGGCGTGTTGAAAGTGCATAATTTGGAACTTTCCTCATCCAGCTTGATCTGCCAGAAACCTTGATTTGTGTCTAATGCTGGAAAGTGCTTCACATTAGGCATGTGGGAGACAACCTCTTCAACCATGAGCAGTGGATAGTACTTTCTTCTGATGGCTCGGTTGAGATCTTGTGGATCCGTGCAAATCCTCATCTTTTTCTCTGTGACCACTGTCACCATACTATTCACCCAGTCGGTTGGTTCTATTTGTCTCGTTATGACTCCCATCTGTTCCATTCTGTGTAGCTCCTCCACTACTCGATCCTTGAGAGCTACTGGAACCTTCCTCGGAGCATGCACGACTGGTGCAACAGTTGGATCAATCTGGATATGGTGTTTCCCTGGTAAACATCCTAATCCAGAAAACAAGTCAGCAAAGTCTTTGAGAATGTCATTTTCTTTCTCAACACCATAGATTCGCTTCACCAGGCCTAGCTTTGTGCATGTTGCTTTGCCCAGTATTGCTGAAACATGTTGCTGTACAATCTCAAACTCTATCTTGTGTGTTTGTCCTTTGTACACACAGGTGAGTGCTTTCTTTCCCAATGGCGCTGTCTTGTGGCCAAAATATGCAACAAGCTTGCAGGTGGATTTTCTCAGTCTTCCTCCGATGTCCAGTGAGCTGAATGTTTCTGCTGACATTACTTTGCACTTTGCCCCAGTCTCAAGCTTAAATGTCACATTCCTCCTGTTTATTATCAGATCTTGAGTCCAATCATCTTCATCCTCCATCTCTGCATTGTCAATATTCTTGATGCATACCTCCTGTTCCACTTCAATTGTTCCAATGAACATGTCACTGTTGCCCTCACTCGTTCCACAGGATGCATTTTCCTTGTTTGCTCCTGCGATTTGCACACCTTTGCAAAGTGATTTCTTTTCTGCATAAATTTGCACATCTTACCAAAGGCTGGACATTTTCTGTATCCACATCTGTTGCAGTTAACTTCCTTTTGATCATCCTGTGGAGCTGGCTTTACCTTACTCTTGTCAGTTTTCACAGTTTTTATTTTGTGCACTTCAATCTCTTCATTGAGCACTTTAACCTGACTTGACGTGATCTCGCTGGCACGGCAAACATCAAACGCCTTTTCTAATGTAAGATCCGCCTCTCTCAATAGCCTGCCCCTCACTTGATCATCTCGTATGCCACATACAATCCTGTCGCGTATTAAAGAATCATGTAGTTGTCCGAACTCACAGTCTTTTGCCTTGTTCTTCAAATCTGTTACATAGGCATCTACGGTCTCTGTCGGTCCTTGAGCCCTCGTGAAAAATAAGTGTGGGATGTACGGTAGGTTTTTTCTCGGTTTGCAGTAATCTTGAAACTTTTTCTTCAACACTTCAATTTTATCTTACTCATCATCTTGGAAGACAAACATGTTGGAAACCTTTATTGCCTCTTCCCCCGCCACATGCAGAAACGTAGCACATTGCACTTTCTCCGTCTTTTCAGCTACACCACTAACGGTGTAAAACAGCTCAAACTGCTGGATCCATATTTTCCAGTTCTCAGCAAGATTACCTCGTAGGCTTAAACTTTTTTTTTATTATTAAACTTTTTTTTATTGTGTTTTCAAGTAATTACAGAATAAAAGTGTATGAAAAAGAAAATGTATATTACCCGTCCCCCCTCCCCCTAACATCCCTATAGAAAAAAAAAGAAGAAAGAAAGAATGCCTGGATATTGGAAGATCTCCACATGCTCCATGGAGTTCATAATAACTTTAGTATATATATTTATTTGTTTCCGCAAGTAACCAATTATTTCATCTTCGGAGCACCTATATATTTAATCCTATCTTTTGTAAATAAGGGCGCCAAATTTTCAAAAATGTTTCATATTTATCTTTTAAATTATAAGTAATTTTTTCAAGTGGAATACAGCCATAAATTTCTTTCTTCCAACGATCTATACGTAAATATGTATCCGATTTCCAAGTAACTGCAATAGCCTTTTTGGCTACTGCCAATGCAATTTTTATAAATTCTTTCTGATATTTATTCAATTTGGATATCGGTTTTATCCCTTCAATATCACCTAGTAAAAGTAATATTGGATTATGTGGAAGTTGTATTCCAATAATTTGTTCCAATAAAACTCTTAAATTTGTCCAAAAAGGTTGAATTTTAGAACAAGACCAAGTAGAATGTAAAAAAGTACCAATTTCTTGGTTACATCGGAAACACTGATCAGATAAATTTGGGTTTAATTTATTTATTTTTTGTGGTGTAATATATAATTGATGTAAAAAATTGTATTGCACTAATCTTAATCGTATTAAGATTAATTGTATTAATCGTATTAATGTATTTGTCATACTCTCAAGACATAGTCTTGACCAATTTTTTTCTTCAATTTTAATATTCAAGTCACTTTCCCATTTTTGTCTTGACTTATGGACTCCTTGTTTAATTGCCTGTTTTTGAATCAAATTATACATACAAGAGATAAATTTTTTAATCTTTCCTTTTTGAATTAAAGTTTCTATTTCATTAGATTTTGGCAATAACATTGTTTGACCTAATTTTTCTCTTAAATAAGCCCTTAGTTGAAAGTAACAAAAAAGAGTGTTGTTTGATACTTTATATTTATTCTTTAATTGATCGAATGACATTAATATACCTCCTTCAAAACAATCTCCTATATATCTAATCCCTTTTTGAAACCAATTATATAAAAGTTGATTATCCATTGTAAAAGGAATAAGTCTATTTTGAATTAAAGATCTCTTTGCTAATAAGGATTTCTTTGTCTCATCGTCAACATTTATCTTATTCCATAAGTCAATCAAATGTTTTAATATAGGAGATTCTTTCTTTTCCCGTATCCATTTAGATTCCCATTTATATATAAAATCTTCTGGTGTGTTTTCTCCTATTTTATCTAGTTCTATTCTAATCTATGCCAGTTTATCTTTCTCAAAAAAAGATGCAATAAATCTAAGTTGATTTGCTTTATAATAATTCTTAAAATTTGGAAGTTGTAACCCTCCTAGATCAAATTTCCATGTCAATTTTTCCAACGATATTCTTGACATCTTACCTTTCCAAAGAAACTTCCTCACATATTTATTTAGCTCTTGAAAAAACTTCTGGGGTAATTGTATTGGTAGTGATTGAAATAAGTATTGTAGTCTAGGGAATATATTCATTTTTATGGTATTTACTCTACCTACTAATGTTATTGGTAATACCATCCATTTATCAAGATCTTCTTGAATTTTTTTCAATAGTGGTAAATAATTTAATTTGTATAAGTTCTTTATGTCATTATCAACTCTTATACCTAAATATTTTATACCATTTGCCGGCCATCTAAATTGGGTTATTAATCGACATTGACTATAATCTCCTTTAGTAAGAGGTAAAATTTCACTTTTATCCCAGTTTATTTTGTAACCTGATATTTTCCCATATTCTTCTAATCTATAGGATAATTTACGCAACAAGTGCAATGGGTTTGTTAGATAAAGCAGAACATCATCAGCAAATAAGTTAATCTTGTATTCTTCCTGATTAACTCTGAAACCCTTAATATCTGGGTCCATTCTAATCAATTCAGCTAATGGCTCTATCGCCAACACAAATAAAGCAGGTGATAATGGACAACCTTGCCTAGTTGACCTTGTTAACTGAAATGGTGTTGAAATTTGACCATTTGTCACTACTTTAGCTTTGGGATTAGTATTTAAGGTTTTAATCCATTTTATAAAAGATACTCCTAATCCATATTTTTCCAATACCTTAAATAAAAAATCCCATTCCAATCTATCAAATGCTTTTTCTGCATCTAAAGCAACTGCCACGCTCATTTCCTCCCTCTTTTGCGCTAAATGAATTATACTAAATAACCGAGTTACATTATCTGCCGATTGTCTATTTTTAATAAATCCTGTTTGATCCATATGTACTAATTTTGGTAAGCATTTAGATAATCTATTAGATAAGATTTTTGCTATTATTTTATAATCAGTGTTTAATAAAGAAATAGGTCTATATGATGTTGGCTTTAAAAGATCTCTATCTTTTTTTGGCAATACTATTAAAATAGCTGTCGAAAAAGATTCTGGAAGTTTATGCGTTCTTTCAGCTTGATGTATTAACTCCATAAAGGGAGAAATTAATAAATCTTTAAACTTTTTATAAAATTCAGGCGGAAAACCATCTTCTCCTGGAGATTTATTACTTTGAAATGATCCTAGGGCTTCTTCGACCTCTTTCAATGTAAAAGGCATATCTAATCCCTTCTGTTCTTCCGTATTTAATTTTGGAAGAGTTATTTGTGATAAAAACCTTTCTATCTTGACATTGTCATTTTGTGATTCTGATTTGTACAACTCAGAATAAAAATTCTTAAAAGCTTCATTAATTTCTAAAGGTTTATAAGTAATTTTATTTACTCTTGTTCGAATTGCATTTATTGTTTTAGAAGTCTGGTCTGTTTTTAACTGCCATGCAAGAACCTTATGTGATCTTTCACCTAGTTCATAATATCTCTGTTTAGTTCTCATAATTGCTTTTTCTGTTCGATATGTTTGGAGTGTATTATATTGTAACTTCTTATTAATAAGTTGTCTTCGTTTTTCTTCTGTCATATTTCTTTGAGATTCTTTTTCTAATTTTGTAATCTCTTTTTCCAATTGATCTATTTCTATCATATAATCTTTCTTAATTTTAGAAGTATAACTTATTATCTGACCTCTCAAATATGCCTTCATTGCTTCCCACACTATAAATTTATCATCAACTGAATGTGAATTTATATCTAAAAAGAACTGAATCTGCTTTCTCATAAAATCACAAAAATCTTGACGTTTTAATAATATTGAATTAAATCTCCACCTATAAATTGATTCCTCTTTATCTATCATTATCATTGTCATTATTAAAGGAGAATGATCTGACAATATTCTTGCTTTATATTCCACATTTTTCACTCTATCTTGAATATTCGTTGATAATAGGAAACAATCTATCCTTGAATATGTTTTATGTCTATTTGAATAAAATGAATAATCTCTTTCTTTTGGATTAATTCTTCTCCATATATCAATCAAATTTAAGTCTTTCATCAATGATAGAGTTAATTTTACTGCTTTTGATTTTGTGACAACCTTTGTTGATCTATCTAAAACTGGATCTAGACAAAAGTTAAAATCTCCACCTATTAATATTTTATCATGTGCGTTAGCCAAATTCAAAAAGACCTCCTGTATAAATTTTACATCATTTTCATTTGGTGCATAAATGTTCATAAGGGTCCATAGTTCTGAAAAAATTTGACAATGTATAATTAGATATCTCCCCGCCGAATCAATTAATACATTTTGTATTTTAATTGGTAAATTTTTGTTAACCAAAATTGCAACTCCTCTCGCCTTTGAATTAAATGAAGCTGCAATAACATTTCCAACCCAGTCTCTTTTTAATTTCTGATGTTCTATGTCTGTTAAATGAGTTTCTTGTAAAAAAAGCTATATCTGTTTTCATTTGTTTAATTTGTATGTTAAAATTATTTTTCTTTTTACCGGCCCATTAAGCCCATTAACATTAAAACTTTAAAAATTCAGTAGATTAGTCATTTTTTAAAAAATTATATTACTCCAATCTATAATAATACCTAATCTTTCAACTTTCGTGGTATCCTGGGAAATCTTTCTAAAAGTTTCCATGTTGCTATGTGTGTCCCCACCAATCATCCAGGCAGAAAGATAGAAGAAAAATAGAATATAAAGAAAAAAACAAAATACCCCCCTACTAATGTTGTGAAAAAAAAACACAACATTACCCCCCTCTGTTGTACGGGTCATGGCAAACGCCATGATTACACACCTGAATCCCGCAGTAACCGATCCAAAGCTCCCCAGCCTCCCCGCAACATAAAAAAGTATTTATATAAGAAGAAAAAAATACTATTCTCAATTAGTATTTCTAAAATTTTGCTTTTCTCCTCTATAATATCCGTAAATGTCCATCACTTCTGTTCGCTGACTCTATCTTCATCTTTAATCCGTTACATTTGGAAGTCTCTATGTGTAATTAGCCAATAGATAAAAGTTTTTGTGCGAACTCCTCCGCTTCTCGATAATCGGAAAAAAATCTTCTTTTTCCCTCCTCCAAAAAAATTATCAGTGTTGCTGGATGACGCATTATAAATTTATAACCCTTTTCCCATAAGGTTTTTTTCGCTGGGTTAAATTCCTTCTTTCTTTTCAAAAGGTTGTAACTTATATCAGGATAAAAAAGAACTGGTTTCCCTTCTATCATCAATGGCCCGTTTCTATTTTTGGCACTTTGGACAGCTGCCTTCAGGATCTTTTCTTTATCTTGGTATCTTAAGCATTTTATCAAAATTGATCGTGGGTTTTGATCAGCTTGAGGTCTTGACCTTAAGGATCTATGAGCCCTTTCAATCTCAATTGGAGTTTCTCGTTCCATTTCCAATTTTTCAGGGATCCATTTTTGAAAAAATTTTATTGGATCTTCTCCTTCTATATCTTCTTTAAGTCCAACAATTTTAATATTATTTCGTCTACTAAGATTTTCAAGCTTATCAATTTTTTCCATAAATTGTTTTCTTTCTGATGTCCAAACAGTATTCTCATTTTCCACTTTGTCCATTCTTTCAACCATGTCTTCCGTTTTAGTTTCCAAGTCCATAATTCTCTTTTCCATTTTTTCCTGTCTCTTTGTCATTTTATCAAGCATAATCTCCATATTTATCTTTTTTTTGAGTACTTTTCATTACTTTTAATGCGTCTAATTTACGCATTATTTGCCTCAAAGTCTTTTCTATATTTCCAGAAGAACTTTTATCTCCCTCTTCATCTGATCTTTCCAGAGAATCTGACTCTCCCTCAGATTCACTATCACTTTCAGTTGCAGTCGTAACTGGGCTTTGTAGTTCTGGTTGCTCCCGTTTGCGCATGCTCCTTCCTTCACGTTTGCGCAGTTCTTGTTGGTCTTTTCCTTTAGAAATGGCCGATGTTGCCGCAGTTTCCTGTTCCGTATCACCGGTGGTATAATGTACCTGAGTCCGCAGTTCTTTGGTAGAAGTGGGCCTTGCTCCTGCTCCAACTTGCGTAGTCTTCCCGGTATTAGTTTTCTTCATCTTCTGTTTTTGAGGCATAGCTTGAAACAATCCGGAGTCGTTTATAAGTAACTTTTAGAAAGTATTGACTAACTTTTCTTCACTTAAACATTAATTTATTGACTTTTTACGGGAGAGCTGGGTTCCAGCGTCTCGATCCTACGTCATCACGTGACGTCCCCGTAGGCTTAAACTGGACGGTGGTTGTAGCTGTGACATCCTTTACGTGTCTTCTCTTCCTTTTTTTTCGTGATTTCTTCTGACACCATGTAGTATTGATGTGACTCGGACACCGCTGTAGATTGAACAACCACGTTTATTCAACAGACTTCCATTTTTCTTACCCCAGTCCTGATGTCATACGCACTCTGACCTACGAGTACTCACACAATACATTACACCTTCAGTACCATACAGCCTCATTGCTGGGGGGAAAGCTCTGTTCAATACAGGTTGGCATTTCCATTGTATCCTGGGTAATGAACTACCTGACTGGCAGACCACAGTTTGTGTAGCTTCAGAGCTGCGTGTCAGACATGGCTATAAGCAGCACTGGGGCCCACAGGGGACTGTATTGGCTCCCTTTCTGTTTCCCCTGTCTACCTCGGACTTTAGATACAACACTGAGTCATGTCATCTGCAGAAATTCTCTGATGACTCAGCAATAGTTGGGAGTATAAAGGGAGGATGGGAGGATGAATACAGGGCCCTGGTGGAGAACTTTGTCAAATGGTGCAAGCTGAATCATCTGCTTTCCAGTCAAAGGAGATGGTGGTACACTTTAGGAAGACTAAGTCTGCACTGCTCCCAGTTACTATTGATGGTGAGGCTGTTGTGTACAAGAAGGGCCAGAGTCACCTGTACTTCCTGAGGAGACTGAGGTCCTTTGGAGTGTGCAGGCCTCTCCTTCACATGCTCTACCAGTCTGTTGTCACCAGAACAATCTTCTATGCAGTGGTGTGCTGGGGCAATGGCATCAACATGGGTGATGCCAACAGGTTCAATAAAATGATTGGAAAGGTTGGCTCTGCTATAGGAGTGAAACTGGACACACTGGAGGCTGTGGTAGAACAAAGGACCCTACGGAAAATCCTGGTAATTCAAAGTTTCAAAGGTTTCAAAGGTACATTTAATGTCAGAGAAATGTATACAATATACATCCTGAAAGACTTTTTCTTCACAACCATCCACGAAAACAGAGGAGTACTCCCAAAGAATGAATGACAGTAAAATGTTAGAACCCCAAAGTCCCCCCAGCTCCCCCCTCCCACACATAAGCAGCAGCAAAACAATGATCCCCCCTCCCACCAGTAAAAAAAATGCTGGCGCTCCCCCACCGAACACTCAAGCGTGCAGCAAAGTGTCAATAAAGACACAGACTTTCTGTACCCCAAAAACTACTCATTCACCCGGTAATTCAACATACCACAAGTTCTCTCCCTTCTTACTAAGGGAAAAAGAGGCATCACTGTTTCACCACAATTCTGGACAATGTCTCTCACCCTCTGCATGCCACCTTGGCTGAACAGAGGAGCACTTTCAGTAATAGACTAAGATAATGCACTGCTCCAGAGAGCATGGTATGAGGTCTTTCTTACCCTCAGCCATTAGACTCTATAATGAGTCAACCAATAGTCAAGGAAGTGATGACTCCCCTGCCGTTAGACTGTTTGTGGTAACTTATTTTTTATTCTTTCTTACATCTCTTCTAATATTTATATTTGTGCATTTGTAATGCAACTGTGACACTGTAATTTCCTTTGGAATCAATGAATTATCTATCTATATATTTAATTTAAAAATTAGTACAACCAACCTGAGAGGGCGGATGGGACTCAGTTTCACGATTCAGTTTCATACAATTACAATATTGGAAAAGTACTTCATGACCGCAGAGTACTGCATCAAACATGCACCAGTCTGCATTGGAGGGTTGGCAGTTCAGAGAATCGGTGACTTCAAGTTCCTGTGTGTTAATGTTACTGGACGGGCCCAGCAAATAGATGCAATCTTGAGAAAAGTGAGGCAGCACCTTTATTTTCTTATCTGAATCAGGTTTATTCTCACTAACGTATGTCATGAGCTTTGTATTGCAGCAGTACATTGTAGTGCAAGACATCAAAAAATATGAATAAGCTATGCAAAAAGAGAGGAAAAAAATACTGAGGCAGTGTTGATGGGTTCATTGTCCATTGAGAACTCTGATGGCAGAGGGGAAGAAGCTGTTCCTAAAACATTGATAGTGAGGGCCCTTCATAATGGATGCCCCTTTTTGAGGAATCCTCTTTTGAAGATGTCTTCGAGGTTGGGGATGCTAATTCCCATGATGGCGCTGGTGCATGATTTCAAACAATAAGAAATAAATATAAAAATTAAATTAAATAAGCCATGCAAAAAGAGAAGGAAAAATACTAAGGTAGTGTGTATAGGCTGACTGTCCATTCAGAGATCTGATGGCAGAGGACAAGAAGCTGTTCCTGTGTCTTCAGGCTCCTGTACCTCCTCCTGATGGTAGTAATGAGAGGAGGGAGTATCCTTGAGGGTGGGCCTTCGTGATGGATGCCACCCCTTCTGAGGCCTCACATTTTAAAGATGTCCTCGATGGTTAAGAGATTAGGGATGTTCAGCTTCTCACCACACACTAACAGACTTTTCCGGATGGACTGATGGAAGCATCCTGACTGGTTGTACCAGGGTCCAATTCAGCAAAACGAATGTGCAGGAATGTGAGAAGCTGCAAAAGGTAATGGACTCAGTCACAACCACATTCCCCCCCCCCACAATCGGGGACATCTGCGGGAAGTGTGGTCGCAAGAAGACAGCATCTATCAGAGATCCACACCAGCTGGGCCGTGCCACAATGGGCAGGAAGTCCCACACCACCAGGCTCAAGAACAGCTCCTTCCTTTCAACCATTCAGCTCTTGAACCAACCAGTAAAACCCTAATGGCTGCAATCCTACGACCACCATCGTTGCTTTGCACTGTTCAAATTCTTTACTGTTCTAATCGTGTTTTAACTTATAAAAATTGGATACAATTTATGTTAAATTTATATTTATCTTGTAGGTGGTGCTTTCCTGATGCTGCTGCAAATAAGTGTTTCATTACACTAGTACATGCATGGCGTTGTGCATGTGTCAATAAACTTGACCTGGACTTTGAGGGAGACTTGGGGCCTGTGGTGCTGCTGGAGTTCAGCTGCTGTTTGGAAAAGAGGTGAGCTGCAGAGGGCGCCAGAGTTCCATCAGTCATTTTCTCTTGTCACGGGCAGGTTCAGAACCTGCAAGAAAATACATAGAATTCACTCCCTAAATTAGGACACTTGTGGAATGGGTATCCTCCTAATCAGCTACAGATAGTAGGAATTCCCTCCCCTAGGGACTGAATAATGTGGAGCAATGAAGGTTTCACAATCTCCATTTCTGTATAATTGTTGAATGTTGTTTTGTGTTACATGTTACACCCTGACTAACACACCACAGCATATTCCTAATACTTGTAAATGTGTATGGTGAAGAAAGCTGATCTTTCATCCCTGATCCTTGATCGATAACTGTGTGAAAAACAAACAAACTACAGATGCTGGAAATCTGAAATAAAAGTAGAATACGCTGCAAACACAGCAAGTCAGGCAGGGTCTGTGAAGAGAGAAACCAAGTTACTTGTTTCAGATCAGAGACTCTTTGGCAGGCTGGTCTAGTGAAGTGTCTCCAACATGGAACGTTAACACTGTTTCCCTTCCCTTGACTGATTTTTGTTAGACTTGGATTGCAAGGAATATGGAACAAGGGGAACAAATGGAGCCAATCTATCGATGAATGGCACCGTGTGCAGTTAGTAAAGCTGCTGCTTCACAGCACTAGACCCTGGTTCAGTTCCGACCTCGGGGGCTGCCTGGCTGGAGTTTGCACATTCTGTGACTGCATGGGTTTCTGCCAGATGCTCCGGGTTCCCACATCCCATAAAACCACAAGACTATAATACATCGGAGCAGAATTAGGCCATTCAGCCCATCGAGAGTACTCTGCCAATTCATCATGGCTGATTTATTATCCGTCTCAACTCCATTCTCCTGCCTTTGACACTCACCCAGACCAGTCAAGAACCTATCAACCTGCGCTTTAAATACACTCAATGACTTGGCCTCTACAGCCATCTATAGCAATGAATTCCACAGATTCCCCACCCTCTGACTAAAGAAATTCCTCCTCATCTCTGTTCTGTTCTGAGATTGTGCCCTCTGGTCCCACCACCGCCCCCCCCATGGGAAACTCCCTCTCTACGCCCCCTCTATCTGGGCTCTTCAATATTCGATATGTTTCATTGAGATCCATCCTCGGTCTTCTAAGCTCCAGCGACTCCAGGCCCAGAGCCATTCCAAAATGTATGTGTGTTGTAGGTTAATTGCTCCCACTCTGTAGGAGAGTGGTAGCATCCAGGGGTAGTTGTGAGGAATGTGCTGAGAACAAAATAAACTAGTGTAAATCTAGTGTAAGGGTGGCTTATTTATTTATTTAGGTATTTCGGAATCAGCGTGGAATAGGCCCTTCCAGACCTTCGAGCCACTCTGAGAGCATCCCCCAATTTAACCCTAGCCTAGTCACAGGATCACTTACAACCTACCAACCGGTACATCACTGAACTATGCGAGGAAACCGGAACACCTGGAGAAAACCCACACATTCCACATACAGACTCTTTTTGTCCCTCTTCCCTCCGGGAGAATGTTCAGGAGCTTGAAGATTCGTATGGCCAGATTTGGGAACAGCTTCTTTCCAACTGTGATAAGATTGCTGAACGGATCCTGACCCGGATCTGGGCCGTACCTTCCAAATATCCGGACCTGACTTGCACTACCTTACTTTCCTTTTTCTATTTTCTAAGTATGATTTATAATTTAAATTTTTATTATACTTACTTTGATTTGTACTTCAGGGAGCGCGAAGCGCAGAATCAAATATCGCTGTGATGATTGTACGCTCTAGTATCAATTGTTTGGCGACAATAAAGTAAAGTAAAGATAACATTGGAAGTGAAATTCAAACTCCAACAGGCTGAGCTGTAATAGTGTCGTGGTAACCATGGCGCCCCACAGTATGATGGTTGATGGTCAGCATGAACTCAATAGTCCAGAGGGCCTATTTCCCTAGAAGAATGGCTGAAGCCAGATGAGCATTCCTATCCCCAGTTAATGTCTCTTTGCTGTGACCCTAATCAAACATGAGTTTATGTGGCGGAAGGTGAGGGGAGTGCCTGACTGAGATTCTGCAGATCCTGGAACACCAGAGCAACACCCACAAAATGGTGGAAAAACTCAATAGGTCCAGCAACATACAAGGAAAGGAATACATTTCGAGCCAAGCCCCTTCATCGTAAGTCCTAATGAAGTGTCTCAGCCGAAACTTCAACTGTTTATCCCTTCCTTAGGTGCTGCCTGATCTGCAGAGTTTTATGTGTGTTACTGATTATGCAAACAGCAAAGGTCCTGGTTGGAATGACAATCCACTTGATGCATTCCACTTTATCAATGGACTCTCAATGAGCTCAGTGATTGAGCAGAGACCTTTCATGGGGGATCTATTCTGACCAAGATACCAATATTATACCCAACTTTAAGGAGTTAGAGCCCACTCCCCAGGGTAGAAATGTCAAACACAAGAGAGATTGCTTTGAGATGGACCTTTAGTTGGAAATGGAATGTGTTTATTATTATTATTAAAATAATAATAAGTAATTGGTTTATTATTATCATTAATTGGTTTATTATTATTATTATTATCACGTATTAAGACATTTTATACAGCTTGTCTTGCATAGTGTTCATATAGATCCAATCATGACACAGTGCATCAAGGCAGAACAAGGCAAACAATAGCAATGCAGAATAAAGTGTAACAGCTACAGAGCGAGTGCAGTGCAGGTAGACAATATGGTGCAAGATCATAATGAAGAGAATTATGAAGTCAAGATTTCATTGTACTGGAACATAGAACACAGAACGTACAGCACAGTACAGGCCCTACGGCCCACCACGGTGTGCTGACATTTTGACCTATTCTAAGATCCATCATACACTTCCCTCACATTTAGCCATTAATTTTTCTATCATCCAAGTCCCTGTCTAAGAGTCTCGTAAATGTCCCTAATAAATCTGCCTCTACCACCACTCCCCAGCAGGACTTCCCACTCTCTGGCTAAAACACCTCTGACATTCTCCCTCCCCCTGATACTTTCCTCCTATCAGCTTAAAATTATGTCTCCTCGTATTGACCATTTGCACCTGAGGGAAAAGGCACTGGCAGTCCACTCGATCTGTGCTTCTTACTGTCTTATTATCTTACTTATCAGAGGACTATTTGATAGTCATAACTACTAAGTGGGAAGGAAGCTGGCCTTGAACCTGGTGCTTTTAATTTCCTCTGCCCAATGGGGTCTGTGATTATGCTGACTGCAAACAAGAAGAGAAGATGGAGTCCATAGTGGGGAGGCTGATTTCTGTGATAAACTTGTTTCTTGTGATCATGGGCAGAGCAGTTGCCACACCAAGCGTGTTGCACCCTCTCTATGGTGCGTCAGTAAACACTGGTGAGGATCACAGGGACGTGGCAAGTTTCGTCAGCGTTCTGAGGCACTGCTGAGCTTTCTTGCTGATGATGTCCGTGTGGTTGGACCAGGACAGGTGCCGTTCACTCCTTGCAGCCTGAAGTTCTCAACCCTTTGAACCTCAACACTGATGACACAGACAGGAGCATGTGCACTGCACCACCAACCACATAGTCAGTAACAGACAGACAGACATACTTTATTGATCCCAAGGGAAATTGGGTTTCGTCACAGTCGCACCAACCAAGAATAGTGTAGAAATATAGCAATATTTAAAAACCATAAGTAATGAAATAATAATAATGATAATAAGGTCATGACATCATGTCACTAAGCCCTCAACTTCCTCTAATGTCACTCATCATTATTGGAGATGTGGCCCACTACAGTGGTATGATCTACAAGCCTGTAAATGGAGTTAGTGCGGTAGTCATAAGTATACAGGGAATAGGCCATAAGACATAGGAGCAGAATTAAGCCATTCGGCCCATCGAGTCTGCTCCATCATTCCATCTAGGCTGATTTATTATCCCTCTCACCCCATTCTCCTGCAGTCTATGCAATCAAGAGCCAATCAACCTCTGCTGTAAATATACCCAATGGCCTGGCCTCCATAACCGTCTGTGGCAATAAATTCCACAGATTCACCACCCTCTGGCTAAAGAAATTCCTCTTCAATTCTGTTCTAAAGGGACTTCTTGCATTCTGAGACTGTGCCACCTGGTCCTAGACCCCTCTCACTTTTCCAAACTCCAGCGAGAACAGGCCCAGAGCAACCAAAAGCTCCTTATCCGTTAAACCTTTTATTCCTGTGATCATTCCTAGATCCTAGAACCTAGAGGAGTAGAGTAGGGATCTGATGATTCAGCCTTGTGGGGCACCAGTGTTGAGAATAATCAAGAATAGAGGTATTGCTGTCTGTTGGTCAGAAAGCTAAGAATCCAATTGCAGAGGGAAGCTTTGACTCCCAGATCTCGGATATTGGTGATGAGTTTGGTAGGAATTACAGAATTGAAGACAGAGCTGTAGCCAATAAACAATAGTAAAATGTAGGTTAAACTGATCCTGATCCTGATCCGGTCCTGATCCTGTTTCTGATCCTGATCCTGATCCTGATTCTGATTCTGATTCTGATTCTGATTCTGATTCTGATCCTGACTCTGATCCTGATTCTGATCCTGGTTTTGATCCTGATTCTAATCCTGATCCTGATCCTGATCTGGTCCTGGTCCTGATCCTGATCCCGATTCTGATCCTGATCCTGTTCCTGATCCTGATCCTGATTTTGATCCTGATTTTGATTCTGATTTTATTTTATTTATTTTAGCAATACAGCATGCAGTAGACCTTTACAGCCCTTCGAGCCACACTGCCCAGCAACCCCACCAAGTCACATCAAACCTAACTTAATCATGGAACAATTCACAATGACCAATTGACCTACCTGGTATGTCTTCGGACTGTGGGAAGAAACCGGAATGTCTGGGGAAAACCCATGCATTCCATGGGGAGGGTGTAGTGAGACTCCTTACAGAACGGTGCCGGAATTGAATTCCAAATCCCAGAAAGCCCCGAACTGTAATCGCATTGTGCTGACCGCGATGCTACCATAGCAACCACGGCATCTACCATAGCAGGGTTTGAACTTACATCCATACAGGTTACAGATCCTGCAACCATAGGGTCAAAGGGTGACATGAGGGGATAGAGGATTAAGAAGAGAGAGGAGCAAAGGCGTAAACTAACGTAGGGGATCCTGGAGGAGGGATCTTCTTCAGTCAGAGGGTGATGCACGTGTGGAACAAGCTGCCAGTGGAACTAGTGGATGTGAGCTCATTTGCAACATCTAAGAGTAGTTTGGATAAGTGCATAGGAGGGGTGTGGGCCAATAGTGGGTGGAATAATAGTTCTGAATGTGCCTGATGGGCTGAAGGATATTCAAGGGGCCATAACTGGAACAGACTGAATGTAAAGAGTCAACAGGCCAAGAACATAATATTGTTATCTTTTGGGCAAGGAGTGGGGAGCTGGTCTGTGTCAGTGGTGAGAGCTCTGCAATGATCAGGTGCACAGGTCTCAGAAACAATGGAGCCTGCTATTCCTAACGACAACTTCTGGACACAGCCGCTCTCTATTCAGATTAGATCAGGAAGTTATTGCCCAGAGGACATTTATTTTAATATAATGAGTGCTCTGTTGTGCTTGTGTCCCCACAAAGATTGTGCATTTATTAAAT
This sequence comes from Hemitrygon akajei, assembly GCF_048418815.1. Lineage (NCBI taxonomy): Eukaryota > Metazoa > Chordata > Chondrichthyes > Myliobatiformes > Dasyatidae > Hemitrygon > Hemitrygon akajei. The sequence goes on along the minus strand of NC_133128.1, from coordinate 107,754,742 downwards.
ATTCAAACAGGTTTTGTCCCTCTGCTGTCGGCCTCAGGCTTTGGGCCTCAGAGGGAAGCAGATGTTTCTCTGCAGAGCTCAGACACTTAAAGGGGACGCTCTAAATTGGCCTTGCAGAGCAGAGACTGCCCGTGTCCCAGGTCATCAAGGACATCTTCAAAAGGCCATGCTCCAAGAAGGTAGCATCCATCATTAAGGAGTCTCACCATCCTGAACATGCCTTCTCAATATCACCACCAAGGTCAGGGTACGGGAGCCTGAAGACCCAGACTCTGCACTTTAGGAAAAGCTTCTTCCTCTCCATCATCAGATTTCTGAACAGATCATGAACCTCACTACTTTACAAAGAAGATTCACAGCTTAGCTTCATTTGTCACACGTACATCAAAACATCGAAAAGCACAGAGGCTCGTGTTGCTGTGCATCGATGACCAACAGTGTGGGGATGTGCTGGGGGCAGCCAGCAAGAAGCACCAGCACAGAAACAGGCCCTTCGGCCCATCTAGTCCATACTGAACTGTTATTCTGCCTACTCCCATCATCCTTCCCTACCCCTCCCATCCAAAAATAGCTTTGATATGGAAATCAAACCAGCATCCACCACTGGTAGCTTGCTCCTCCCTCTGAGTGAGGAATACCCCCCTCAGGTTCCTCTTAACCATTCCACCTTTCATCCTTAACCTGTGACCTTTAGCTCTAGTCTCAGCCTACTTGCATTTAACCCTATACTGCTCAGAATACCTATTTATTATTTATTTTAAAACTACATAATTATTTTTAAAAATTTTGCTCATTGTAAAATGTAGTTTTTTAAATGTATAACACTGTACTGCTTTCACAAAGGAACTAATTTTATAATTACATAAGGGTACCAGAAAAACACAGTAGCATCACGAAGGATCCCACCCACCCTGCTCATGGACTGATGGACCCACTTCCATCCCGGAGGTGTCTATGTAACATCCTCACCAGGACCACCAGACTCAAAAGCAGTTACTTTCCTCAAGCAGTAAGGCTGATCAACCCCTCCACCCACTAACTCACCCCCCCCCCACCACTACTTTATCATCTCCTGTCAGTCATCTTACGTACAAGCACTCCTGTGCCTAGCTTTAGGGACGTACAATTAATCTGTAACCTATCTTGTGTATGTATACTTGTTGTGTTCTTTATCTTATTGTGTTATTTTTGTTCTGTATCGAATCCAGAGTAACAATTATTTCACTCTCCTTTACATCTGTGTACTGGAAATAACATTAAACAATTTTGAAACTTAAGACTAGAACTTGAAAACTTGATTATAGTCACATGAACTAAAATACTGAAAAGTTTTTATTTGTTGCCACCCAGAAGGATCATTGCTTAGATTAGTACATCAATAAAGGCAGGCCATCCGACCATTCCAGTTTGCTCCCCGTTTATAACCATCCTGAATGGCACCTAAGGCACTGGTGACCCTTGTTTCCATCCAAGGGGTCAGTGTGGATATGGTGGAGGATTACAAATACCTGGGGATACGAATTGACAATAAACTGGACTGGTCAAAGAACACTGAGGCTGTCTACAAGAAGGGTCAGAGCCGCCTCTATTTCCTGAGGAGACTGAGGTCCTTTAACATCTGCTGGACGATACTGAGGATGTTCTATGAGGCTGTGGTGGCCAGTGCTATCATGTTTGCTGTTGTGTGCTGGGGCAGCAGGCTGAGGGTAGCAGACACCAACAGAATCAACAAACTCATTTGTAAGGCCAGTGATGTTGTGGGGGTGGAACTGGACTCTCTGACGGTGGTGTCTGAAAAGAGGATGCTGTCCAAGTTGCATGCCATCTTGGACAATGTCTCCCATCCACTCCATAATGTACTGGTTAGGCACAGGAGTACATTCAGCCAGAGACTCATTCCACCGAGATGCAACACTGAGCGTCATAGGAAGTCATTCCTGCCTGTGGCTATCAAACTTTACAACTCGTCTCTCGGAGTGTCAGACACCCTGAGCCAATAGGCTGGTCCTGGACTTAATTCCACTTGGCATGATTAACTTATTAATATTTAATTACTTATTGTTAAATATTGCTATATTTCTACACTATTCTTGGTTGGTGCGGCTGTAACGAAACCCAATTTCCCTCAGGATCAATAAAGTATGTCTGTCTGTCTGACTGGTCAGCATGAAGAAGGGCCTGATTCCCAGCTGTAAGATCTGCTTGTCTACAAGAGACAGAGACAGAGAAGCAGTTTCAGCGACAGGTTACTATCGATGCAATGCTCCTCAGACAGGATGAAGAGGTCAATACTCCCCAATGCCATTAGGCTTTACAATTCTACCACCAGGACTTAAGAACTTTTTAAAAGCTATTATTAATGCTTTTTGAGATAGTGATTTAGATGCATATCATATTTTCTTACTGAGTTAAGTATTGTATGTAATTAGTTTTGCTACAACAAGTGTATGGGACATTGGAAAAAAAGTTGAATTTCCCCATGGGGATGAATAAAGTATCTATCTATCTATCTATCTATCTATCTATCTATCTATCTATCTATCTATCTATCAAATCTCCCACCTAAACACTCGCAAGGTCAAGGTCACCTGCACATCCACGGGTGCAATGAAATTCTTTCTTACAGCAGCATCACAATGCACAGTATCAGATACACAATGTAAATTAAATACAATTTATAAACAATTATAGAAGAGATAATATGGAGAGGGTGCAGAGGAGATGTACCAGGATGTTGTCTGGTTTGAAGAACAAGTCATATGAAGCAAGGTTAGCAGAGCTGGGACTTTTCTCTTTGGAACGTAGAAGAATGAGAGGGGACTTGGTAGAGGTCTACAAGATTATGAGAGGCATAGATAGGGTGGATAGTCAGTACCTGTTTCCCAGGGCACCAATAGCAAACACCAGAGGACATATGTACAAAATTAAGGGAGGGAAGTTTAAGGGAGACATCAGGGGTAAGTTTTTTTACACAGAGGGTTGTGAGTGCCTGGAATGACTTGCCAGGGACGGTGGTGCAGGCTAAAACATTAGGGGTATTTAAGAGACTCTTGGACAGGCACGTGGATGAAAAAAAAATGGAGGGTTATGGGGTAGTGTGGGTTTAGTACTTTTTTTTTAAGGATTATATGGGTCAGCACAACATGGAGGGCTGAAGGGCCTGTACTGTGCTGTAGTGTTCTATGGTTCTATGGTTCTAGATATGGACTGCCTGCAGAGGCACCAAAAACACCAGAAAAATGCCATAAGTGTCTCTGTGAAGATACAGACAAAATAATGGAATCCCTATGTGTCCTCTCCCAGGTATATATTTTACAGATAAACTACCCACAGGTCGTAGAGTCTTACTGCATGGGAACAGGCCATTCAACCCATCTGGCCCATGCCAGCCAAGATGTCCATATAAACTGGTCCCATTTGCCCCTGCTTGACTCAAATCCCTCTAAATCTTTCCTATCCATGTACCTGTCCAAGTACCTTTTAAAAGTTGTTAAGTATATTGGACACCTTCCGTACCTAATAAAAGGGCCACTGAGTGTATGTTTGTTCATGGTTCATGGCTGCTGCAGCCTATCTGCTTCAGGGTTCGATGTGTTGCGCGTTTAAGATGCTCTTTGGCACACCAATGTTGTAATGCATAGTTATTTGAGTTACTCTCACCTTTCGGTTAGCTTGAACCAGTCTGGCCATTTTCTTCTGACCTCTCCTACTAACAAACTGTTTCACCCACAGAACTGCCAATCAGAATGATTATTGTTTTTCACACTATTCTTTGTAACTCTAGAGACCATTGTTATGAAAATCCCAGGGATCAGCAGTTCCTGAATTACTCAAACTACCTTGTCTGACACCAACAATCATTCCATGGTCAAAGTCATTTAGATCACATTTCTTCCCTCATTCCCTATTCCCTGAACAGCTGAACTTCACCATGTTAAAAGGTTTAGTCGTTGTTCAGACCAAACATCAGAACCTACCAGGGAGAAGCCCCAGTGAGCAGTCTTAGGCACTGAGTCTGGTTCTGTAGCTCGGCAGGGGGCGGGGAGAGAAGAGGATTAGAGGAATGATAGAGGTTTCCATCGTCAGTGGAGCAGACAGGAAACTCTGTGGACAATGGGAAGCTACTTTGCCTCCCAGGAGCCAGGGTCAGGATGTCTCAGATTGGGTCCACGGCATCCTAAAGAGGGAGGGTGAGCAACCAGAAGTTGTGGTACATATTGGTACAAACAACATAGGCAGGAAATGAGAGGAGATCCTGGAGGGAGAATATAGGGTAGAAAGCTGAAAAGCAGGATCTGCCTGTGCCACGCGCCACTGAGGGGGAGAGTAGAATGATTTGGCAGGAGAATGCATGGCTGAGGAACTAGTGCAGAAGCAGGGTTTCAGATTTCCGGATCATTGGGATGTCTTCTGGGAAAGGTATGACCTCTACAAAATGGACGGAGTGCCCCTGAACCTGAGGGGGACCAACATCCTTGGGGCAGGTTTGCTGGAGCTGTAGAGGAGGATTTAAACTACTTTGGCAAGGGGGTGGGAAGCAGAATGATTGGACTGGAGTAGACGCAATGTGTAGTGAGACTGTGAGGGAGGACAGGCAGATGATAGGGTAAAATTGCAGTCAGTTGAGTAAGATGAGGTGTAACGGGGCGAAATGGAAAAGGCTGAGGGAGGTATATATGAATGCATGCAGTATGTAGAATCAGGTAGATGATCTTGCAGCTCAGTTGGAGATCGGCAGGTGTGATGTTGTGAGATCACTGAGCCGTGGCTGAAAGAAGATCACAGTTTGGAGCTTCACATCCAAGGATACAGATTGCATTAAAGGGATGGGCAGAGGGGGTGGTAAAAAATGCAATCAAATCTTTAGAAAGAGGTGACAGGATTAGAAGATGTAGAATCCTTTTGGATAGAGTTCAGAAAGTGCAAGGGTGAAAACACCCTGATGGCAGTTATATACAGGCCAAGCTGTAGGATACAAATTGCAATGGCAGCTAGCAAAGGCAAGTGAAAAGGGCAATGTTATGATAGTAATGGGGAATTTCAAAATGCTGATAAATTGGGAAAATCAGGTTACTGCTGTATATATTTGTAGGGTGCCTACGAGATGTCTGCTTCGAGCAGCTGGTGCCTGAGCCCACCAGGAAAAAATCAATTCCAGATTGGGTGTTATGCAATGAACCAAATTTGGTTAGGGAGCTTAAGATAAAGAGACCCTTAGGGAACAGTGATCATAATATGATATAATTCACACTGCATTTTGACAGAGAGAAGGTAAAATTAGATGTATCTGTATTACCAAAAGAACATAACAGCATAAGTAATAGGAGCAGAATTAAGCAATATGCCCATCAAGTCTGCTCTGCAATTTCATTGTGGCCGATCCATTTTCCTTCTCAGCTCCAGTCTTCTATCCTTATCTATTCTTGCCTCCCTTTTACACTTTATGCATCTGAAGAAACTTTTGGTATCCACTTTAATATTATTGGCCAGCTTATCTTCATATCCCATCTTTTCCTTCCTTATGACTTTTTAGTGGCCTTCTGTTGGTTTTTAAAAGTTTCCCAATCCTCTAATTTCCCACTAATTTTTGTTTTATTATATGCCCTCCCTTTGGCATTTATGTTGGCTTGGACTTCTCGTGTCAACCACAGTTGTGTCATCCTGCCTTTAGACTACTTCTTCCTCTTTAGGATGTATCTATCCTGTGCCTTCTGAATTGCTCACTGAAATACCAGGCATTGCTGCTCTGCCATCATCCTGCTAGTGTTCCATTCCAATCCATTTTGGCCAGCTCCTCTGTCATGACTCTGTCCCTTTACTCCATGTAATACTGATACATCTGACTTTACCTTCCCCTTCTCAAATTGCGGGGTAAATTCTGTTTTATATTGATCACTAAGGGTTTCTCTACCTTAAGCTCTCTAATCAATTCTGGTTAATTGCACAACACTCAATCCAGAATAGCTGATCCCCTAGTGGGCTCAACTCTGAGCTGCTCTAAAAAGCCATCTCATAGGCATTCTACAAACTCCCCCTCTTTGGATCCAGCACCAACCTGATTTTCCTAATCTACCTGTATATTGAAATCCCCTATGATTATTGTAATATTGCCCTTTCGACATGCATTTTGTATCTCCCAGTTGTAATTTGTGGACCAGTCACAATCTTTACTGCTCCTTGGAGGTCTGTATATAACTCCCATCAGTGTATTTTTACCCTTGCAGTTCCTCAGCTCTACAGTGGAGTAAAAGAACTTACAGAGGCATGAGAGAGCAGCTGGCCAAAGTTGATTGGAAGGGGACACTAGCAGGGTTGTCGGCAACAAAACCGTGGCTGGAGTTTCTGAGGGCAATCCAGAAGGTGTAGGATGGATACATCCCAAATATGAAAAAATATTCAACAGGAAGGTTGAGTAAACCATGGTCGACAAGGGAAGTCAAAGACAGCATAAAAGTAAAAGAGAGAGCATATAATAAGGCAAAAAAATAGTGGGAAGTTAGATCATTGATAAGCTTTCAAAAAACATCAAAAGGCAACTAAAAAGCCATAAGGAAGAAAAGATGAAATATAAAGGGAAGTAAGCCAATAATATAAAAGAGGAAACTTTTTTCGAATATACCGTATAAACAGTAAATCAGAGGAGAGAGTACCGTTGGAAAATAGGGGACAAATAAAAGGTGGAGGATCAGTCTTCACTGTGGAAGACACCAGCAGAGTGTCAGAAATGTGAGAAGTGAGTGGGCAGAAGTGAGTGTCATTGCTGTTATGAAAGAGAAAGTGTTTGGGAAGCTGAAGATCGATAAATCACCTGGACTAGTCGCCAGGATTTTGAAAAAAATAACTGAAGTGATTGTGGAGGTAATAATACTGATCTCTCAAGAATCACTTGATTCTAGAATAGTTTCCAGAGGACTGGAAAATTGCAAATGTCACTTCACTCTGTAAGAAGGGAGGGAGGCAGAAGAAAGGAAATTATAGGCCATTTTGCCTGACTTCAATGGTAGGGAAGATGTTGAAATTCATTATTAAGGATGAGGTTTGGGTACTTGGTAGCTCATGATAAAATAGGCCATAGTCAGGCATGGTCTCCTTAGGGGAAAATCTTGCCTGACAAGTCTGTTGGAATTCTTTGAGGAAATAACAAGTAGGATAGCAAAGGAGAGTCTGTGGATGTTGTGCACTTGGATGACCTTTGACATGGTGCTGGACATAAGGCTGTTAAACCAGGTGAGAGCCCATGGTATTACAGGGAGGATACGAGCATGGATAGAAGGAGGTAGAGTGAGAATAAAGGGAGCCGTTTCTGGTTGGCTGCCAGAAATGCTGTTCCACAGGAGTCAGTTTAGGGACTGCATTTTTTCATGTTATATTTAAATGATTTGGATGATGGAATTGATGGCTTTGTGGCTAGGTTTGTGGATTATGCACAGTTTGATTAGGAAGCTTAAGGTAAAGGAACCTTTAGGAAGCAGTGGAGGTCAAGTAGTGTTGAGGAAGCAGGGAAGAACTCAGACAGATTGGGAGAATAGGCAACAAAGTGACAGATGGAATATAGTGTAGGGAAGTGTATAGACATGCACTTTGGTAGAAGCAATAAAGGCGTAGACTTTTTTCTAAATGGAGAGGAACTTAAAAATTCAGAAGTTCAAAGGTACTTGTGAGTCCTTGTGCAGAATTCCCTAAAGTTTAACTTGCAGGTTGAGTCTGTGGTGAGGAAGGAAAATGCAAAGTTTGCATTCATTTTGAGAGGATTAGAATATAAAAGCAAGGATGTGATGCTGAGGCTTTATGAGGCACTGGTCACACCACACTTGTAGTATTGTGAGCAGTTTTGGACCCCTTATCTGAGAAACAATATGCGGGCATTGGAGAGAAGCATTGGATGTTCACGAGAATGATTCCAGGAATGAAAGGGCGAATGTATGAGTTTGCATTTGATGGCTCTAGGCCTGTACTCAATGGAGTTTAGAAGAATGAGGGGTATCTCAATGAAACTTATTGACTATTGAAAGTTCTAGATAGAGTAGATGTGAGGAGAGTGGCTGAGTCTAGGACCAGAGGGACTAGACAGGGGAGGTCAATTTAGAACAAAGATAAGTATCAATTTCTTTAGGTAGAGGATAGTGAATGTGTGGAATTCATTGCCACAGGTGACTGTGCAGGCCAAGTCACTAAAGCAGAGGTTGATAGGTTTTTGATTGGTCAGGATGTCAAAGGTTCAGAGAGAAGGCTGGAGAACGGTGTTGAATGGGATAATAAATCAGCTATGATGGGATGGCAGAGTAGACTCGATGGGCTGATTGGCCTAAATTCTGCTCCTATCTCTTATGGTCTTATGTCTGCATGCTTTTATGCATTGAGGTGCTACCACATGACTGGCTGATTCAATATTTACAGGTGTACCTAATAAAGTGGCTGTTGAGGTAAATTCTATATGTAAACTGCCCTAACCTTTCAATTACAATTAGATTTTACCTTGTCACTCACTCCTAGAGATCTGTAGATCTTTGTACACACAAACTAATCTCTCACTGGATTCCAGGCCTAACCAATTCTCCTCTACCACCACTCTCCTCCGTCTAGCAGAATTAGTTCTTACTCTCAATAATTTCTCCTTTGGCTCCTCCCACTTCCTCCAAACCAAGGGTGTAGCCATGGGCACCCGCATGGGTCCCAGTTATGCCTGCCTTTTTGTTGGCTTTGTGGAACAGTCCATGTTCCAAGTCTATACAGGTATCCGTTCCCCTCTTTTCCTTTGCTACTTCGACAACTGCATTGGTGCTGCCTCCTGCACGCATGCTGAGCTCGTTGACTTCATTAACTTTGCCTCCACCTTTCACCCTGCCCTCAAATTTACCTGGTCCACTTCTGACACCTCCCTCCCCTTTCTTGATCTTTCTGTCTCCATCTCTGGAGACAGCTTATCTACTGATATCTACTATAAGCCTACAGACTCTCACAGCTACCTGGACCATTCCTCTTCCCACCCTGTCGCTTGCAAAAATACTATCCCCTTCTCACAATTCCTCCATCTCCGCCGCATCTGCTCTCAGGATGAGGCTTTTCATTCCAGGACGAAGGAGATGTCTTCCTTTTTTAAAGAAAGGGGCTTCCCTTCTTCCACCATCAACTCTGCTCTTAAACGCATCTCTCTCATTTCCTGCACATCTGCCCTCACCCCTATCCGCCCACCACCCCACTCGGGATAGGGTTCCCCTTGTCCTTACCTATCACCCCACCAGCCTCTAGGTCCAACGTATAATTCCGCCACCTCCAACGGGATCCCACTACCAAGCACATCTTTCCCTCCCCCCCTTTCTGCTTTCAGCAGGGTTCGCTCCCTACGTGACTCCCTTGTCCACTCGTCCTCCCCATCCCTTCCCACCAATCTCCCTCCTGGCACTTATCCTTGTAAGCGGAACAAGTGCTACACCTGCCCTTACACTTCCTCCCTCACCACCATTCAAGGCCCCAGACAGTCCTTCCAGGTGAGGCGACACTTCACCTGTGAGTCGGCTGGTGTGGTATACTGCGTCCGGTGCTCCCAGTGTGGCCTTTTATATATTGGTGAGACCCGACGCAGACTGGGAGACCGTTTCGCTGAACACCTACGCTCTGTCCACCAGAGAAAGCAGGATCTCCCAGTGGCCACACATTTTAATTCCACGTCCCATTCCCATTCTGATATGTCTATCCATGGCCTCCTCTACTGTCAAAATGAACCAAACTCAGGTTGGAGGAACAACACCTTATATACCAGCTGGGTAGCCTCCAACCTGATGGCATGAACATTGACTTCTCTAACTTCCGTTAATGCCCCTCCTCCCCTTCTTACCCCATCCTTGACATATTTAGTTGTTTGTTTTTTTTTCTCTCTCTCTGTCCATCACTCTGCCTGTTCTCCCTCTGGTGCTCTCCCCTCCCCCTTTCTTTCTCCCGAGGCCTCCCGTCCCATGATCCTTTCCCTTCTCCAGTTCTGTATCACTTTCGCCAATCACCTTTCCAGCTCTTAGCTTCATCCCACCCCCTCCGGTCTTCTCCTATCATTTTGCATTTCCCCCTCCCCCACTACTTTCAAATCTCTTACTATCTTTCCTTTCAGTTAGTCCTGACGAAGGGTCTCAGCCCGAAACATCGACAGTGCTTCTCCCTATAGATGCTGCCTGGCCTGCTGTGTTCCACCAGCATTTTGTGTGTGTTGTTTGAATTTCCAGCATCTGCAGATTTCCTCCTGTTTGCTCTTATTCAGATTCCAGTTTTTAATTCACTTCAGGTTGCCTGTTTTTTTTTCATCTCAATTCTTTGGCTGGATTCCAATCTACAGTTCACTGCCAGCTATATGCTCAGTGGCCACTTTATCAGGTACCTGCTCGTTAATGCAAGTATCTAATCAGCCAGTCATGTGGCAGCAGCTCAACGCATAAAGGCATACAGACATGGTCGAAAGATTCAGTTGTTCAGACCAAACATCAGAATAGGAAAGGTATGTGATCTAAGTGACTTTAACCGTGGAAGATTGTTGGTGCCAGATGGAGTGGCTTGAGTATCTCAGAAACTGCTGATCTCCTGGGGTTTTCCTGCACAACAGTCTCTAGAGTTTACAGAGAATGGTGCCAAAACGAAGAACCTCCAGTGAGAGGCAGTTCTCCAGGTGAAACACCTCATTAATGAGAGGAGAATGGCCAGACGGGTTCAAGCTGACAGGAAGGCGACAGTATCTCAGATAACAAAGTGTTACAACAGTTGTACAGATAAACATGTCAAACCTTGAAGTAGACAGGCTACAGCAGCAGAAGGCCAGGTTTTGAACTCATCGGCCACTTTATTAGGTGCAAAACATACCTAATAAAGTGGCCACTGAGTATATATTACTTAATACAGGAACTTAGATCTGCCTTTAGTACTGAACCTGTCTTTCATCTTCAATTAAATAAAATCTCTGGATTAACAAATTTGCAAGGAATACTTTGGTAAACTGAGGAACTGAATGAGGGAAGACATGGTAGTGTAGTGGTTAGGACAACACTCTACACTGCCAGTGATCAGTGTTCATGCCAGTGTCTGTGAAGAATTTATATTTTCAGCCCATGTTGATGTGTGTTTCCTCTGGGTGCTCCAGCTTCCTCCCACATTCCACAGACATACAGGAGATGGTTAGGGAGTTGTGGGCATACCACGTTGGTGCTGGAAGTCTGGTGACACTAGGGAGCTGCTCCTAGCACATGCTAGGACTGTGTTGACACAGGTGATGCATTTCACTGCAGGTTTCAACATACATGTAACAAATAAAGCTCACCTTTAACTCATTGTGAATAAATCCTCCTAAGCAAGTTCCTAGGTATGGAAAATGTTGTGTATGCTTTATTTTAATTTTTTTAAATTTTATTCAGAGATGCAGAACAGTAACAGGCCCTACCGGGCCAGCGGGTTCACACTAGCCAGTTACTCCCATGTGACCAATTAACTTATCTGCACGTCTTTGGAATGTGGGAGGAAACTGGAGCTCCCGGAGGAAACCCACACGGTCACAGAGAGAACATACAAACTCCTTACAGACAGCAGTGGGAATTGAACCCAGGTCACCAGCACAGTAGTATCATTACATTAACCATTACACTACCAAGCCAAACCTTTCAGCTACCTTTCTACTTTTTAAATTTAACTATGACAGTATAAACAGGTAGAAATAGGCCAATCATACACACAAACACCAGGAGGTGGCCATTCTTATAAGAAGGTACTGGTTTTTAATTGGTTATGCTGAATTGGAGTAACATGCATAGGCTGACCAATCAGCAGTAGAGAGTTTGGGTGAGGGAGTGCCGATTGGACTTGTTTTGTGAAGGAAGCACCGACCAGTGTGATAGTTCCTATTTGAACCATGTGCGTGACAGTCTTTTACAAATGACACGTCTTTGCTGAGTTCCCCAAAGCTCCTTTTACTCACAGTAGTGTCGTCATCTTCATGCAAATGATCAGTTACCTTGATTTGCATTTTTGCTTAAAGTGACCCAATTCAACAAATGGAACCAGTGTTCTTACATCAAAGGCAGGCAAATTGTGCCTCTGTTCCCATGCCATGATCTCTGTGACTTTGCTATTTCCAATACTCACATCACCCAAAATGCTGGAGGACCTCAGCAGGTCAGGCAGCATCTATAGAGAGGAAAAAGCAATTGCCATTTCAGGCTGAGACCCATTGAGAATATATGTGTTGCTCTGGATTTCCAAACTCTGCGTATCTTGTGTTTAATATTTTCAATACTGTTGCTTCTGGGACAATCTCCATGGCCCAGTTTTTGTCTTTTTCATCAGACCATTTTAGTGTGACATTTTGTCAGTCAGAGCATCAATTCTGCAATCTGCTGGTATGAGATAAGGAAATTGTGTGAAACTTTGGTTAGGCTGCACTTGGTTCATAGAGTGCAGTTTTAGTTGCCCCATTGTAGGACAGATGTGGAGGCTTTGGAGAGGGTGAGAAGAGGTTTACCATGGGTCCCCCTGAATTGGAGCGCCACTGCAGAGGATTGTAAACTCCATCACGGCACTACATCAAGGATACCTTCAAAAGGCGATACTCAAAAAGGTGGCATCCATCCTGAAGGATCCTGGACATGCCCTCTTCTCATTACAACCACCAGGGAGGAGGATGCTTTCTATAATGCATCTGTAAAAACTGGCAAGGATTATCAGAGACATAGAACATCAAACGTACAACATAGAGCACAGAACATTACAGCACTGAACAAGCCCTTCAGCCTATGATGCTGTGCCAACTTTTAATGTACTCCAAGATTAATCAACCTTCCTTTCCACTTAGCTCTCTATTTTTCTTTCACCCTATCAAGGAGTCTTTAGTGTTCCTAATGTAGCTGCCCCTACTAAAACACCTGACAGTGTATTCCATGCACCTATAGTTCTCCGTGTAAAAGATCCTACCTCTAACATATGCCACATTTTCCTCCAATCACCTTAAATTTATGTCTGCTCTCATCTCTCGCCCTCCCCCACTCTGTCATATTAGCCATTTCTCCCTTGGAAAAGCTCTGACCTCCACTCCATCTATGAATCTTTGTCTGCCCAGCAGGAGTCACCTACCACTTGTTTGCAACTCACCTGTCCTTGTTCACCCATCAAACCAGCCAGCCTCACCCAGTTGCTCCTTGCCTGCAGTCACCTTGCATACTTGCTGCATTAAGTATCTATTCTCTCTTGTTTTGTGTCTTGGCATTTTGCAGTTTATTAGTAAAATATCATTTACTGTCAAATCATCTCCTTTGCTCTGCTTTTGGGTCAAGCCTCCTCTACATTTCCTGACAGAAGGGGTGAACTAATGATTGACACAGCAAAGTAGGTTCACCTGAAGGAAGTCGTCCATCAAAGGGAGCAGCTGGAAACTACTGACCCTCTGCTCTCCACTCTTAACCAACTCAATACAGCAGCATTGTTCCAGTCAACCTCCTACCTTGGATCCCTGTCTTCCAGTGTCCAGTGTTCGATGGATCCATAACCCGATGCTGCACCTTCCTGTTCCAGTGCATCTTACACTTCAAGCTCCAGCCATCTCTGTATTCTACAGACTGAGCCAAGAGCGCCTTCATCATCTCTCACCTGACTGGGCAAGCTCTGCCCTGGCCACCACCACCACCAACTGGGACAATAAAACCACCATTTGCAATAAGTATGAGGAATTCGCTGCTGAGAGGTGCCAGGTTGTTTGACCATCCATGAACAGGAAGGGGTCAGCAGATCAGATACTTTGCCTGCATCAAGGCTCACATTTGGTGCTGGATCACACTGTGGAATTCAGGACCCTCACAGTCAGTGCTGAATTACATTGTGGAATTCAAGACCCTCGTGGTGGAGAGCAGCTGAAATGCAGAAGTGCTACTGACCCATTACCATCACGACCTCTTGGAGTACTTGAAGGACGAGCTATTTACCAGGAGATGCCCACCAACTTTGAAAGCCTCATCACTCTGGGCCACTTCCATTCCCAGATCACCGGCCAGAACTCCAGTTCCATTCTCAGATCACTGGCCAGCACCCCAGTTCCATTCCCAGAAACATTTCAGGCTACAGGACCCTCATTATCAACAGCTCCAGAATCCATGCAGGTTGGAAGAGCGCCCTTCACCATCCCCACTCCCCCCGCCCAAGGCTGTGAGCATCGGTGTAGGAACAACTTTCATTAGATCACCTACACATCAAATGCACACTGTGTCCAGGAAAACAGCACCACCAGGTAGAGACGAGGGGCCTTCTAACTTGTAAACTGACCCGGCCTCTCGGTCCAGCACCATGGCCTAACTCACTCTCTCTGCCCTCCTCCACAACCAAATGGCTCTACGCACACAGGAAGCTCTGGTGGATCCCGGCACAGCAAGGAACCTTCATATGTAGGCAGCTTAGACTCCCTACCGAGCCCCTCTCTCACCCCTTCTGCAAAAAGCCATTGACGGGCATCCCTTGTGGTCAGAGCTTGTACACAGCCTGTGCCATGAGTTTCAGAGAGCACTGTGAGTCAATCCAATTCTACCTTTTGAACTCGCCCAACACCCCTCTCATCTTGGGTTCACCCTGGCATTTACTCACGATCCTCACTACGACTGCTGAGTTGGGGCCTCACCTACCAAACCACTTACCTGTAACCTCAGTCGACCTCACATAATAAATCCATGGAGACGACCTCACCAATCTCCCCCATTGGTATTCCACAACTTTGCCATCACTTTCAGTAAAAGCGAGGCCAGCATCCTGCTGCCTCAAAACACACACAGCTGCACTTCCTCCAGGGCACCAGCCCTCCTGAGATTCGCTCTCTCCCCTCCTGAGACCAAAGCCATAAATAACCGTATCACCAAAGTGCTACAGTAGTTTAATTTGACTATCCCAGTCTTCAGCTGGTGCAGGATTCTTCTTTGTCACTAAGAAAAATGGGGTCTTTGTCCTTGTATTGACTACAGTGGACTCAACAAAATCACTATTAAGAATCCCCTGTTGATAGCATATTCAAAACAATCCATGGGACCCAGATCTTCACCAAACTTGATCTGCAGAGCACATACAATCTGATCTGCTTTCAACAGGGGGATGAGTGGAAGCTGGTGTTCATAACACCCACAAGCCATTACGAATACAGATGTTCTCATGTTTATGAATACAGATGTTCTCATGTCTATGATTACAGATGGTCTAGTTTATGAATACAAATGTTCTCATGTCTATGAATACAGATGTTCTTGGGTTTATGATTACAGTGATACCTTTTGGACATTTCAACAGTCCAAATGTTTTCCAAGCCTTCATTAACAAGACTCTGAGACATGCTACACAGGTATGCGTTAGTCTACTTCGACGACCACCTTATCTTCTCTAAGAGCACATCTGTCACGTCCATTCAGCGTCTCTTCAAAAGCCAACTGTACTGCAAGTTGGAGAAATGTCTGTTTCACACCACCGTCATTTCCTTCCTGGTTACAACCTTTCACCCCAAGGCATACCCATGGACCCAGAGAAGGTGAATGTCATTGTTGAATGGCCCCTTCTGCACTCCCTTAAACAGTCACAGCACTTTTTGGGCTTCTCCAACTTCTACCACCATTACAGGGAAATCGCTGCTCCTCTCATCTCCCTCACCAAATCACCTACCTCACCGATAACCTGTTCCGCTGCTACAGACCATGTTTTCAAGGAACTCAAGGCATCTTTCATTGTCACTCGCATTCTCCACCGTCCAAACCCCTCCGGCATTTTGTGGCAGAGCTGGATGCACTTGACGTGGGCACCAGGGCCATCCTCTACCAACAAGGACCAGCCAGGAAGACACACGCTTGTGCCTTCTTCTCACACAAGTTCAACTCCACATGGTGCCATTACAGAGACAGGGAGCTACTTGCCATTAAATGGGCCTTGGAGGAATGGAGATCTTGAGTACTGAGCCCTTTATGATCTGGACTGAACACCAGAACCTCATATCCAATCAACAGACCTGCCAACTCAACCTACATCAGGCTCATTGGGCCCTCTTCATCAAGCAGTTCAACTTCACCATCTCCTCTCGACCTGACTCCAGATACCCGTCATGAGAGTTCGACTCAGCAGAAATGGAGATCGACCCTTCATTCTTTGTGGATCCTCACCCCAGGCATTTGGGATCTTGAGAACCAAATCTCAAGGCCTACTGCATGAGTCTGCTCAGTCAACGCATCTGGCAACTGCACTTACGTGCTGATGGCCGTGCATCCTGAGGCACTCCAGTTCTTACCCCTCTCCAGCCATACTCTGGACTTTCTGCATTGCCTGTTCTGGTGGATCTCCATCATGGTTGATGTGTGTCGGTTTGTCACTACCTGCCCTCAATGTCCCCAGTCCAATTTCTCCAAACACAGCCCTCTGGGCTCCTGCAACCCCTTCCAGCCCCTCAGTGCCTGTGCTCCCACATTGTGATAGATCTCATCACAGTTTTGCCACCTTCCGATGTGGCCAGTGGTGGCCCACTTCATTGCCCTCTCCAAACTTCCATCAGCCACTGAGAGGGCAGGCCTGATTCTCCAACATGTAGCTCAACTCCATGGTTTCCCTCAGGACATGGTGTTGGACTGGGACCCACAATTTGTCTCCCGCTTCTGGCAAGCCTTCTGCTCCCTACTCTGCACCTCAGTGATTTTGTCCTCTGGCTGTCATCCGAAGACCAATCAGAATGAGCCAATCAGCAAATGGAGAAGTTTCTGAGATGCTTCACCATCACTAACACTTCCACATGGAAGAGGTATCTGCTCTGGGCAAAACTGTCCCACATCTGCACACCTTCACTGCCATGGATATGCCACCCTTTGAAGTGCTTAATGGCTACCAACCCCTATTGTTGCCTGCAGAGGAGCCAACAGCGGATGGCCTGATTCACTGATACCAAATGGTTGGAAGAGGGCACAGAGGGTCATACTAGCTGCCAACAGTCACCCTGTCGATGCCCAGCCAGATGACTCCGTCCTGGGGACCATGTCTGAGTATTCACCTGAGTCTGCCCCTGTGTATTGGCCCCCACACGCTCTCGCCCTGTTTCATTGGTCCTTTCAAGATTACCCAATGCATCAACCCAGTCGCTTACCATCCCCAGCTGCCAGCTGCCACCATCTCTCAGGATCACACCTACCTTCTACATGTCCTGCCTCAAGTCCGTTGTCCATGGACCCCTCAACCTACACCTGCACCTCCGAAACCAAGGCTGGAGGAAGGTGGTCCAGTGTACACGGTTCAGTGGTTGATGGATAAACATCATCGTGGATGGGGTGTGCAGTACGTGGTCAACTAGGAGGAGGGGTCTTGGGTGCCATCCAGCTTCATCTTGGACCCACCACTCATTGGGGTATCCCACCAGACCCATCTGGATCATCCTGAGCTATAGGAGAAGAGGGTTCTGTCAGGCACCTCCCAGTCTCCATGCAGCTAACATGCTGCCACTCATTTCCAACTCATCACCTGCAGCCTATTTAAACCCAACTCTTGTCCATAGTCTTTTGTTCACCCACTGAAGCAGCCAGCCTCAACCTAGCCTTCAGTTACCTTGTTGCCTTGTCATGTTAAGTACCTGATCTCCCTTGTTTTGTGGTCCCTCGTGGCTTGTTATTTTTCAGTTTATTAGTAAAATATGATTTACGGCTAAATCATCCCTACTGCTCTGCTAGTGGGTCAAGCCTCCTGTACATCACCTGACATAACTTATCAACTTATACACCTCTGTCAAATCGCCAGGGCTTTGGCATTGGTATTGATTTACTATTGCCCCGTGTACCGAGATACAGTGAAAAGCTTGTCTTGCACACTGTCCATACAGACCAAATCATCAGACAATGCATTGAAGTAGAAAAAGGTAAAAAAAACAACGCAGAATAAAGTGAAAAATAACAATGCAGAGTAAAGTGTAGCAGCTACAGAGCAAGCGCAGAGCAGATAAACAATAAAGTGCAAGATCATCACGAGGTCGATTGTGAAGTCAAGAGTCCATCTAAACAGGCAAAAGACCCATTCAATAGTTTTAGAACAACGGGATAGAAGCTGTCCTTGAGCCTGGTGGTATGTGCTTTTAGACATTGACAGGAGATTCTGTGGACGTGAATGGGATACCTGGATGGTGTGTTAGCTCCCAGGTGCCAGGGTCTGGGATCGTGTCCACAGCATTTTGGAGGAGGATGGAGAGAAGCCAGATGTCTTGGTACATATTGGTACCAATGACATAGGAATTAAAGAGCTAGGCAGAAAGCTGAGATAAAGGACCTCCAGGGTAGTAATTTCTGGATTGCAACCTGTGACACACACCAGTAAGGGTAGGAACAGGATGATTTGGCAGATAAATGCGTGGCTGAGAAGCTGGTGCAAGGGGTTCTTGGATTATTGGGATCTCTTCTGGGGGAGCTATAACCTGTTCAAAAGTTTGGGCTGCTCCTAAACCCAAGGAGGACCAGCATTCTCGCAGGCAGGTTTGTTAGAGCTGTTGGGGAGGGTTTAACTAATTTGGCAGGGATGTGGGAACTGGAGTGAAGGGACTCAGGATAGGACAGATGGTAAAAAGCAAAGGTAGTATGCAGTCAGACTGTCAGGAAGGGCAGGCAAATGATAGGACAAAATTGCAGCCAGCAGGGTGAGTCTCAGTGCACTGGGGATGCAGAATCAAAAGGGGTAGTAAATACAGTACTCAAAGTGTTAATCTCAATGCATAGAGTATAAGAAATAAGGTGGATGATCTTGGTGCACTATTACACATTGTCGGGTATAATGTTGTGGCCATCACTGAATTGTGGCTGAAGGACGGTTGTAGTTGGAAGCTGAATGACCAAGGTTACATGTTGTATCAGAGGGATAGGAAGGTAAGCAGAGGGAGTAGTGTGGCTCAGAAGGGCATCAAATCAGTAGAAAGATGTGACATAGGATCAGAAGATGATGTATCCTTGTGAGTTGAGTTAAGAAACTACAAGGGTAAAAGGATCCTGATGGAAGTTATGTACAGGACCCCCAGCAGTAGCTGGGGAAATAGAAAAGGCACGTTAAAAGGGCAATATTATGATAGTCATGGGAGATTTTAACATGCAGGTTGATTGGGAAGATTGGGTTGGCAATGGATCTCAAGAGAGTGAGTTTGTTAAATGCCAACAAGATGGCTTTTTAGAGAAGTTTGTCGTTGAGCCTACTAGGGGATCAGCTATACTGGATTGGGTGTTATGTAATGAACTGAAGGTAATTAGGGAGCTTAAGGTAAAAGAACCCTTAGGAGGCAGTGATCATAATATAATTGAGTTGAACTTGAAATTTGATAGGGAAAAAGTAAAGTCTGATGTGGAGTAAAGGAAATTACAGTGGTATGAGAGTGGAGCTGGCAAAATAATTTGGAAGGAGATGCTGGCAGGGATGCAATGGTGTGAGCAGAGCAGCAATGGTGTGAGCTTCCGGGAAAAAATGCAGAAGGTGCAGGGTAGATGTATTCCAAAAATGAAGAAATACTCAAATGGCAAAATAGTACAACGGTGGCTGACAAGGGAAGTCAAAGCTAATGTAAAAGCAAAATAGAGGGCATACCACAGAGCAAAAAATAGCGGGAAGATCGAGGGTTGAAAAGTGCAACTAAAAGAGAGAGCAACTAAAAGAATCATTAGGAGGGAAAAGATGAAATCTGAAAGCAAGCTAGCAAACAATATGCAAGTGGTTAGTAAAGCTTTTTCAAGTATATAGAAAATAAACGTGAGATGAGAGTGGATATAGGACCACTAGAAAATTAGGCTGGAGAAATAATAATGGCGGACAAGGAGATGGCAGATGAACTAAATGAGTATTTTGCATCAGTCTTCACTGTGGAAGACACTAGCAGTGTGCCAGATGTTGAAGAGTGTGAGGGAAGGAATGTGAGTGCAGTTACTATTACAAGAGAGAAGGTGCTCAAAAAGCTGAAAGACCCAAGGGTACATAAGTCACCCAGACCATATGAACTCCACCCTAGGGTTCTGAAAGAGGTAGCAGTACAGATTGTGGAGACATTAGTAATGATCTTTCAAAATCATTGGACTCTGGCATGGTTCTGGAGGACTGAAAATTATAAATGTCACTCCACTCTAAGAAAGAAAGAAGGCAGTAGAAAGGAAATTATAGACCAGTTAACCTGACCTTAGTGGTTGGGAAGATGTTGGAGTCAATTTTTATGAGGTTATGGAGTACTTGGTGACTCCGGACAAGATAGGACAAAGTCAGCATGGTATCCTTAAGGAAAAATTTTGCCTGATGAACCTGTTGGAATTTTTTGAGGAGATTACAAGTAGGATAGATAAAGGGGATGCAGTGAATGTTGTCTATTTGGATTTTCAGAAGACCTTTGAAAAGGTGCCACGTATGAAGCTGCTTACCAAGTTAAGAGCCCATGGTATTACAAGAAAGTTACTAACATGATTAGAGCATTGGCTGATTGATAGGAGGCAGCGAGTGGAAATAAAAGGACCCTTTTCTGGTTGGCTGCCAGTGGTGTTGGGACCACTTCTTTTTATGCTGTATATGAATGATTTAGATAATGGAATAGATGGCTCTGTTGCCAAGTTTGCAGATGATACAAAGATTGGTGAAGGGGCAGGTAATGTTGAGGAAACAGGTAGGCTGAAGAAGGACTTATACAGATTAGGAGAATGGGCAAGAAAGTGGCAAATGAAATACAATGTTGGAAAATGCATGGTCATGCACTTTGGTAGTAGGAATAAATGTGCGAACTATTTTCTAAATGAGGTGCAAAAGGACTTTGAGTCCTTGTGCAGAACACCCTAAAGGTTAACTTGCAGGTTGATTTAGTGGTGAGGAAGGCAAATGTAATGTTAGCATTCACTTCAAGAGGTCTAGAGTACAAGAGCAGAGATGTGATGCTGAGGCTTTATAAGGCATTGGTGAGGCCTCATCTTGAGTATTGAGAACAGTTTTGGGCTGCTCATCTGAGAAAAGATGTTCTGGCATTGGAGAGGGTTTAGAGGAGATTCACAAAAATGATTCCAGGAATGAAAGGTTTATCATACAAGGAACATTTGATGGCTCTGGGTCTGTACACACTGGAATTTAGAAGGATGAGGGGGCGGGGGGATCTCATTGAAACCTTTTGAATGTTGAAAGGCCTAGACTGAGTAGATGCGGAAAGAATGTTTCCCATGGTGGAGGAGTCTAGGACAAAAGGGCACAGCCTCAGGATAGAGGGGCATCCATTTAAAACAGAGATGTGGAGAAATTTCTTTCACCAGTGGGTGGCGAATTTGTTACCACAGGCCAGGTCATTGGATGTATTTAAGGCAGAGATTAAACAGTTCTTGATTGGACATGGCATCAAGAACAAGGCCGGGGAGTGGGACTGAGGAGAGGTAAAAAGGACCAGCCATGATTGAATAGCAGACTCAATGGGCCAAATGGCCTAATTCTACTCCTAAGTCTTATGGTCCTTTTTGTAACTTCTGCCCAATGGGAGAGGGAAAAAGAGAGAATGTCCAGGGTGGAAAATTTCATTGCAGGTGCAGAAGTGTGCTGTTCATTCAGACCCGGGAACAGATGAAATTCAAGCCAGCTGTCTTGTCACTGGGCCATCTCAGGTGACTGGTTGTACACTGATGAACAGGGTTCCACAGATAATCAATATATATCAACTACAGGTGCCTGATGTCAGCACCAAAGCTTTAGGCTTGCCTCAGCTTTACACAGTCCCGTCATCAGCAAGACAATGACAAACACCATCTGTGATGTACAATGTAGAGGGGCCCTTTCTTTTCCAGTCTGCTACCCGGGCAGTGTTATACCTGATAACCTCTTTCAATTCTTGATGATATCAAATCTAAGGCATGGTTATCTGCTATTGCTGTCAAAGAGGAGTGGGTAATTTTCATCAACAGCACCTGAAAAGAGCAAGCAGCCACCTGATTTGTGAAAGGAATTAAAAGGCAGACTGCTCTCCAAGAGATTACCAGGACTGAAGTTTTCCTGTGAATGACTCACAAAAAAAAATTAGCAGACAGGTGCAGCAGGCAGTCATAGAATCAGAGAGCACCACAGTACAAAAGCAGCCCTTTTGGCTCTTCCGTGCTGAACTGTTATTCTGCCTCGTCTCATCGACCCGGACCACCATACTCCTCCCATCCATGTATGTATCCAAGTTTCTCTTAAAGGTTGAAATCAAACCCACATCTACTATTTCAGCAGGCAGCAAGTTTCACGCTCTCACCCCCCTCTGAGTGAAGTTCTCCCTCATGTTCAGCTTAAACTTTTCACCTTTAATCAATGACCTCTACTTGTAGTCTCACCCAACCTCAGCGGAAAAAGCCTGCTTGCATTTACCCGATCTATACCCCTCACAGTTTTGTATAGCTCAATCAAATCTCTTCTCATCCAGTCATTGAGTCTTCCAGCATAGAAACAGGTCCTTCAGTCCAATTCATCCACATAAAATGTGCTGCAAGCAAAGCCATCTCTCCA
Source organism: Hemitrygon akajei (assembly GCF_048418815.1). Lineage (NCBI taxonomy): Eukaryota > Metazoa > Chordata > Chondrichthyes > Myliobatiformes > Dasyatidae > Hemitrygon > Hemitrygon akajei. Next base: position 107,732,263 of record NC_133128.1, on the reverse strand, counting down.
CATTTGGATCATAGTCCTCTGAGCCTCTCCTATCCACATACTTATCTAGATGGATTTTAAACGTTGCTATTGTGCCCCCATCAACCACTCGTTCTGGAAGCTCATTCTGAATGTGCACCAGCCCTTGTGTGAACAAGTTGCCCCTGATGGTCCTGAAGTCCAGAACACAAGGTCTGGAAATTGGGGCCCTGTTTTTGGCCTGTCCTGAGTCAATACCAAATATCAAATTCCAAAGGTCAATCAGAAATCTTGAAGTCGTAGCCTGATGGCCAAAACACAGGGTCTACAATTCTGAAGTCAGAGGCCCATTGTCTGCAAGTCCCACTAGAGACCCAGAGACCTGTCCTGGGGTTAGACAGTTGGCTGTGTGGGTTGGAGGGAAGAAGGAAAGGGGATTTATTTGTTGTTGCTTGTTGTGCTGTGTGTTTTGTTCTGCGTTGTTCTGCCAAGTGAAGTCCTAGTTTATATAGCCTCTTCTTGGCAAATGGCATACTGGCTAAACTATTTTGATTTGGAGTTTGTCAAAAGCTTTAACTTCTTCTGCTCAAAGTCAAGAAAAGGTGGGAAAGATGGGCAGGATGTTGACAAGAGATGGTAAGAAGGCTATAGACATAATTCAGGTAAGGGGTTAGTTCAATAGGTAGCAACAGGATCGCCTGAATGGTCTGATTCTTGGGCAAGGTTGAGGTTGAACCTTTGGATCTGTTACTTAGAGCATCAGCAAGATGGTGTCATTATGACTGGGACTGGGTCAGTGATCGCAAAGAAAAACTCAAAACTGTACGTCAAACCAGCAACAGAGAACAAGTTTCTGGAGACACTTAACAGGTCAGGCAGAATCTGAGGAGGCAAAGCGGTGGTCAACAGTTTGAGGTCAAGACCCGTCTCCATGCCAGTATCTATAATGACAATGGCAACCAGGATACTGGATAACCAGGCAATCAGGATACACCAATTCAGCAGGGAAACAGGTGAGATTTGAGAGCAGTATACAAAGTTATGAGAGGTCTAGATAGAGTAATTGCAGGCAGGTTTGCTGAGCTTGAGTGAGACTACAATTAGAAGTCATAGGTTAAAGGTGAAAGGTGAAATATTGAAGGGGAACCAGAGAGCGATCTTCTTCATTCAAAGGGTGGTGCAAGTGTGGAGAGAGAAGCCAGTGGAACTGGTGGACGTGGGTTCCACTGGAGCATTTAGAATCAGAATCAGATTTAATATCTCTGACATGGGTCATGAAATTTGTACACAGAAACATATTTAAAAACTATAAATTGCAATAAGAAATATATTTTTACATTAAATTGATTAAGTATTGCAAAGAGAGAGCAAAAAAAATAACGAGATAGTGTTCATGGGTTGATTCATTGTCCATTCTGAAAACTGCCTTCCTGAGGCACCTTGTCAGGTACTTTCCAAATGCACAGCATCAAACAGTCTGCTGGAAGAATTCAGTGGGTCAAGCAGCTTCTGTGGGGGGCGAAAGAAATTGGCTGTGCTTTGATTCATAACATCGATATTTCCTTTTCCCCTACAAATGCTGGTTGGCCTGCTGAGATTCTCCTTGCCTTTTATTCTGACAGGAATATACAAACTTTGTTCTCTCAAAATTTTACTTTAGAAGGCCTCCCACTTACTAAGTCCACCTTTGCCAGAAAACAACCTGTCCCAATTCACACTTGCCAGATCCTTTCTGATAGCATTTCTCCAATTAGAATCTCAACCTGAAGATCAGACCTATTCTTTTCAATAATTGCCTTGAAACTAATAACATTATGATCAATAGATGCAAAGTGTTCCCTACACAAACTTCTCATTTCCTAATAGGAGATCACACTCTCTCATTGGGGCTTCAATCAATGAAACTTTCCTAATCACATTTGATAAACTCTATCCTATCCAACCTTTTTACAGTGTGGGAGTCCCAGTCAAAATGTGGAAAGTTAAAATCACCTACTATCACAACCTTAAGTTCCTTGCAACAGTCTGTGATCTCTCTCCAGATTTGTTCCTCTAAATCCCGTGGACTGGCGGTTGATCTGTAATCTAATCCAATTAACATGGTCACACCTTTCTTTTTCCTCAATTCTACCCACAAGGCCTCCTTAGATGATTCTCCAATCAGTCCTGACTGAGCACTGCTGTGATATTTTCCACGACTAGTAATGCCATCCTTCCACCCGTTCTATCACATCTAAAACAGTTGAACCCTGGAATATTGAGCTGCCAGTCCTGACCCTCCTGCAAGCAAGTCTCACTCATGGCTACAATATCACAATTCCATGCACTGATCCATTACCTGAGCTTAACCGCCTTTCCTACAATACTTCTTGTATTGAAACATACGCAGCTCAGAGCATTAGTCCCACCGTGCTCAACCTTCTGATCCCTGACCTTGCACTTCAGCCTAACATCTTTCTCCACAACCTCTCCACTATCTGTTCTGGTGCTCTGATTCCCATCCCCTGCAGCTCTAGTTTAAACCTGCCTGTGCAGCACTAGCAAACCATCCCACTAGGATATTAGTCTCCTTCCAGTTCAGATGCAAACCATCCCTTCTGTACAGGTCCCACCTTCCCTGGAAGAGAGCCCAATGATCCAAAATTCTGGAGCTTCCTTTGCTGCACCAACTCCTTAGCCATAGCCATGTGTTAAAATGTATGATCTTCCTGCTTCTGGCCTCACTAGCATGTGGCACAGGTAGATATTCTGAGGTCACAACCCTGTAAGTCATGTCCTTTAATATAGCATCTAACTACCTGAACTCCCTCACAGAACCTTGCCACTCGTCCTACCCATGTCCCTGGTACTGATATGGACCATAACCTCTGGCTGCTCACCCTCTCTACTTAAGAATGCTGTGAACTCAACCTGAGATGGTATGGAGCTGATCCAAGATGTCTTTGATGCTGGCACCAGGGAAGCAACATATCATCTGTGAATCTCGTTCTCAACCACAGAATCTCCTTTCTATTCCCCTAAATAATAAATCCCTATTACTACAGCTCACCTCTTCTTTCCCCACCGCCTTCCCTTCTGGGTCACAGAGCCAAACTCAGTGCCAGAGACCTGACCACTGTGGCTTTCCTCTGCTAGGTCATCTCCCCACCAGCATCCAAAGCGGTATATGTGCTGTAGAGGGGAGTAGCCACGGGGGTACTCTGCACTGGCTGCCTATCCTCCTGATGGTCACCCAGTTACCCGTGTTCTGCACCTTGGATGCATTCACCTCTATTTATACCCTGTCCATCAACCGCTCAGCTTACTGGAGTTCATCCAGTTCCAATTCAATTCCTTAACACGGTCTGTTAGAAGCTGCAGCCAGATGCACTTATTCCGGGTGTCGTGGTCAGAGATACCAGAGGTCTCCTTGCCTTCCTATATCCCACAAGAGGAGCATTCCCCCATCCTGCCTGGCACCCTCACCGCTCTAAATGTGCTTCCAGGCCCTTCCCATCCATGTACTTATCCAAACTTCTCTGAAATCTTAAATCTCTCTACACTCATGACCACATGGCTAACCACATCTCAAACAGCAATCATAAATTTGCTGATGACACAGCTTTTGATGTCAGAATCTCAGATGGAGGTGAGGAGGCACACAAGAGCAAGATGGATCAGCTGGTTGAGTGGTGTCACAGCAACAATCTTCCAATCAACATCAGTAAGACCAAGAAATTTGCTGTGTGTGCCCACAAGGAATGAAGCTCAGGGTTGTATGTGGAGACATATATGTACTCTGATAATAAAATTTACTTTGAACTTGGACTTCATGAAGAGGAAGCTGAGGAAACTCACACCCGTCCTCATCAAGGGATCAGCAATGGAAAGGGTAAGCAGTTTCAAGGTCCTGGCTGTCAACATCTCTGAAGTTCTATTCTGGACCAAACACATTGATGCAATTACAAAGAAAGCTCGCCAATGGCTATATTTCATCAGGAGTTTGAGGAAAATTCGACACTCAAATTTGTACAGATGTACCGCAGAAAGCATTCTAACCATCTGGTGTGGAGGGGCCACTGCACAGGGTTGGAAAACACTGCAGAAAGTTATAAACTCAGCCAGCTCCATTGTCGACATTTGCTTTCCCTGATCCAGGACACCTTCTAAAAGTGATGTCTAAAAAGGCAGCAGCTATCAAGTGGAAATACAGGAGCCTGAAGAAACACACTCTCCTCCAGCAGGTTTCTGAATGGACATTGAACGCATGAACACTACCTCACTACTTTTTTTCTCTATTTATATGCAGTGTATTTCTTACTGTAATTTACAGTTTTTATTATCAGGTATTGCATTGTACTGCTGCGGTAAAATAGCAAATTTCACGACGTATGCCTGTGATATTAAACCTGATTCTGCTATCTAGGGGCTGCTGCACAGGATTGGAAAAGGATGCAGAAAGTTGTAAACTCAGCTGGCTCCATCATGGTCACTCGCCTCCACTCCCCAGCTTCCAGCACACCTTCCTCAAAAAGGCAGCATCCATCATTAAGGACCCCAGGCTTCTCATTACTATCATTCCACAGGAGCCTGAAGGCACACACTCAGTGATTGAGGAGCAGCCTCTTCCCCTCCACCATCAGATTTCTGAATGCGCATTCACACTATGTTTCTCTCTTTGTGTTATTTCTTATTTGGACATCTCTCACTGTAATGTACATATTGTACAGTACTGCTGCACAAAACAGCTAATTTCATGGCATATGCCAGTGTGAATAAACCTGATTCTGATTCTGATTTTGGCAAATGGTATAAGGTAAGAGCTCATGGTATTGGGGGAAGGACAGGAGACTGGTTAACATGCAGAAATTGGTCCTTATCCGACTAAATGTACATACTAGTGGACTATGCCTTTAGTTCTTGGGCATTTGTCCTGATGTCTCTTACGGTAAGTCTTGTTATTGTACTTGTTTCAAAGACTTCTGGCAGCTCTTTCCAGATACTCACCTTCTTTTGAGTGAAAATTTGCTCTTTGGGTCTGTTTTAAACCTTTTCCCTTTCATCTAAAACCCATGTCATCAGTATTGGTTCCCTTTACCTGGGAAAATGACTGTGTGTTCTCAGGCCATCTATGCCTCTCATGGATTGGGAAAATTGGTAAATTGGTTTACCAAAGTACTATGAAGAACTTGTCTTGCATTCCATCTGTGCAGATCAATTCAATACAACAGTGTATTGATGCATATAGTCAGTGGCCACTAAACTAGGTTCACCTGTACAAACCTGCTCATTAATGCAAATATCTAATCAGCCAATCATGTGGTTGCAACTCAATGAGTAAAAGCATGCAGACATGGTCAAGAGGTTCAGTTCTTGTTCAGACCAAACGTCAGAATGGGGAAGAAATTACTTTGACCGTGGAATGGTTGTTGGTGCCAGGCGAGGTGGTTTGAATATATCAGGAACTGCTGACCTCCTGAGATTTTCATGTACAACAGTTTCTAGAGTTTACAGAGAATGATGCGAGAAAAAAAAATCATCCAGTTTTATGGGTGAAAATGCAGAGGAGAATGGCCTGATGGTTCAAGTTGACAGGAAGGTGACAATAACTCAAATAACTACGCATTACAACAGTGGTGTGCAGAGGAACATCTCTGAATGCACAACACATCGAACCTTGAGGTGGATGGGCTACAGCAGCAGAAGAGCATAAACATACATTCCAAGTACTGAGTGTATTTCTATAAGAAGAGTCTTAAGCTCCAAGTAAAGTTTCAGTCTGCCCGACCTCTCCCTATTACTCAAACCATTCCATCCAGCAACATTCCCATAATTCTATACACTCTTTACAGTTCAGTAACGTTTTTCCTTTAACAGGGTAACTGTATGCAACACCCCAGATGCAGCTTCACCAATCTCTTTCCATAACATGCCAACAATTAATGTCCTGCCATCTCCCTTCGTTACCACCCAGCACCTCTTCAGGAAAGCAGTTCTTTCTTTCTTTCTTTCTTTATATATTTATGGAGATACAGTATGGAATAGGCCCTTCCAGCCCTTTGAGCCATGCTGCCCTGCAATGCCCCAATTTAACCCGAGCCTAAGCACAGGACAATTTACAATGACCATTTAACCTACAACCGGTACATCTTTGGAATGTGGGAGGATACTGGGGGGGAGGGGGAAGACACAGTGATATCGCAGAAAGGCTGCATCCATCATTAACAACCCTCACCACCCAGAAAGTTGCCTCTTCTCAATCCTACCATCAAGAAAGAGCACAAGAGGCTGCAGAGACACACTCAACCTTGTAGGAACAGTTTCTTCATCAGATTTCTGAACAACCCATGTAGCCAAGAACACTACTGTACAATCTTGTTCTCTTTCCGCACCACTTATCTCTTACTGTAATTTATAGCAACTTTCATGGTTCACAATGTACTGCTGCCACAAAACAACGCATTTCACAACATACATTGGTGATAGTAAACCTGATTCTAACAGGGATAAGTTACAGTATCGGACCCATCATCTCCAGCTTCCACATCCAAGCTCCCACCTTCTGTCATCTCCAGTTCCCATCCCTAACCATGGCTGATTAGTAGCAGAGGAGCATTTATCTGCCCCCTCACCTGGGAGAGTGGGAAAATGCCAGGAAGGCAAATGCAATGTTAGCATTTATTTTGAGAGACCATAAGTACGTTAGACATAGGAGCAGTCCATCATGGCTGGTTTATTATCCCTGTCAACCAGATTCTTCTGCCTTCTCTCCACAACCTGTAACATCCTGACTAATCAAGAACCTATCAACTTTCATTTTAAATATGCCCAATGATTTTCACAGCCATCTGTGGCAATGAATTCCATGGATACAGCACCCTCTGGCTAAAGAAATTCTTCCTTATCTCTGTTCTGAATGGATGCCCTTGTATTCTGAGGCTGTGCCCTCTGGTCCAAGACTCCCCCCCACTATAGGAGACATCCTCTCCACGTCCACTCTATCTAGCCCTTTCAACATGACCCCTTCTCATTCTCCTAAACTCCAGTGAATGAAGGCTCAGAGGCATTCATTAACCCTTTTGTTCCTCCTCGGAACCCTCTCCAATGCCAGAGCACCTTTTCTGAAAAGGAACTACAACTTTTTCTTAGAAAGAGAGCACTAGAATATAAAAGCAAAGATGACCACATTTACAGTATTGTGGTAAGCTTTAGGCCCCATACCTAAGAAAGGATGCGTGGGCATTGGAAAGGGTCCAGAAGAGGTTTTTCAGCATAATCCCAGGAACAAAAGGGTTAATGTATGAGGAGCACTTGGTCACTGTGGACTTATACTTGCTAGACTTTAGAAGATGGAAGTGGGATTTCATTGAAACCTACTAAATATTGGAAGGCCTAGATAGAGTGGACATGGAGGGGATGTTTTCTATAAGTAGAGAAGTCTAGGACCAGAGGGTACAGCCTCAAAATAGAAGGACATCCCTTTAGAGATGAGGAGGAATTTCTTTAGCCAGAGGGTGTTGGATCTGTGCAATTCTTTGCCACAGAAGGCTGTGGAGGCCAAGTCATTGGGTACATTTAAAGCGGAGGTTCTTGATTAGAAAGGGCATCAAAAGTTAAGGGGAGAAGGCAGGAGATTGGGGTTGAGAGGGATTGTAAATCTGCCATGACGGAATGGTGGAGCAGACTCGATGGGCTGTGTGGCCTAATTTTGTCCCCATGTTTTACAGACAAAACAGGAAGCCGAGGATGCATCTGTGCATCTGCCAAGGGAAGTGTGCATGATCGGATTCTGTTTAATCTCCGTGAAGGAAAATTAAATAAAGTACACCTCCGGCTTCTAGCCACTCAGTGCTGTGCAGGAAGATAATTGTTAAAGTGGTGTTTAGGTTAATAATTACTTTAAAACACACGGTGATAGTACGGTCAAATGATCTGCTCCATATGTTATCTGTCACCATGGCAACCAATTCCTGACAAAGCAAACAGAACCAGTCAGTACATTAATGGTGCTACCTAAATCTAGTTTAACTAAAGCCGGGAGAGTGTGTGGAAACTCAAACTGAATTATGTGCTCGTTACACTTTGCGTTGACTATTTTCTAAATGGGGACAAAATTCAGAGGTACAGTCGGATTTAGGAGTTCTCACGCTGAATTTCCTAAAGGCTAACTTGCAGGTTGAGTCGGTAGTAAGGATGGCAAATGCAATGTTAGCATTCCTTTTGAGAGGACTAGAATATAAAAGCAAAGATGTAATGTTGAGGCTTTATAAGGCACTGGAGTATTGTGAGTAATTCTGTGCCCCTTGTAAAGTCAAAGAGTAGTACAGCACAGAAACAGGCCCTTCAGCCCATCTAGTCCATGCTGAAACCATTTAAACTGCCTATTCCTGTAGACCGGTGATGGGACCCCTGCCATTCGTGTACCTATCCAAACTTCTCTTAAATGTTGAAACCGAGCTTGCATGGACCACTTGTCCTGGCAGCTCATTCCACACTCTCTCAACCCTCTGAGTGAAGAAGGTTTCCCTCACGGTCCCCTTAAACTTCTCACCTTTCACACTTAAGCTGTGGTTTCTGGATGTAGACCCACCCAATCTCAGGGGAAAAAGCCTGTTTGCATTTACCCTATGTATCTATACCCCTCAAAGTTTTGTAAACCACTGGCAAATCTCCTCTCAATCTTCTATATTCTAAAGAATACAGTCTTAAACGATTTAATCTTTCCTTATAACTTACATCCTCCAGGCCCGGTAACATCCTGGTAAATTTTCTCTGTACTCTTTCAACCTTGTTTACGTCTTTCCTGTAGGTAGGTTTCTGGAACTGCATGCAATACTCCAAATTAGGCTTCAGCAACACCTTATACAACTTCAACATAACATCCCATCTCCTGCACTCAGTACAAGGCCAAAGTGCCAAAAGCTTTCTTTATCATCCTATCTACCTGTGACACCACTTTCAATGGATGATGTACCTGTATTCCCAGATCCCTTTGTTCTACCACACTCCTCAGTGCCCATCCGTTCATTGTGTAAGACCTACCCTGACTGATCTAAGATGCATACTGACTTGCATCTTATCTGAAAAAGGATGTGCTGGCACTGGAGACGGTGCAGAGGAGGTTCACGAGAATGATCCCAGGAATAAAAGGGTTAACTTATGAGGAATGTTTGATAGCTCTAGGAGCTATCTAACCATAACTCCTGCACTCGCTATGGTTAGAAAAATGGGGGTTCTCGTTGAAGCCTACTGAATATTGAAATGCCTGATAGAGAGGAGAGGAGTGGAGGAGTCTGATGTCTTATGGTCCTACAATCTTGTGGTTTTTGGCCTGGCTCACATATACATCGACAGTGAGGATGCAGCATCTATGATAGACACCCCACCAGTGGAGTCCTCACATGTCGGTGCGTCGAGCTCAGCTCCTTTTGGACCATGTTAGGGAACTGGAAATGCAACTCAATGACCTTCCTCTGGTCAGGGAAAGCGAAGAGGTGATAGAGAGGAGCTATAGGCAGGTAGTCACACCGGGGCCTCGGGAGACAGGTAAGTGGGTAACAGTCAGGAGAGGGAAGAGCCGAAGTCAGAGGCTAGAGACCACCCCTGTGGCTATACCCCTCGACAATAAGTACTCCTGCTTGAGAACTTTTAGGGAGGATGCCTACCTGGTGAAGCAACAGTGGCAGTGCCTCTGGTACAGAGCCTCTGTTGCTCAGAAGGGTAGGGAAAGGAAGAGGAAGGCAGTAGTGATAGGGGACTCTGTAGTTAGGGAGGGTCAGACAGGAAATTCTGTGGACGCAGGAAAGAAACATGGATGATAGTTTGCCTCCCAAGTGTCAGGGATATTTCTGATTGCGTCCATGATATCCTGAAGTGGGAAGAAGGACAGCCAGAGGTCGTGGTACATATTGGTACCAACAACATAGGTAGGAAAAGGGAGGAGGTACTGAAAACAGACTACAGGGAGTTAGGAAGGAAGTTGAGAAGCAGGACCTCAAAGGTAGTAATCTCGGGATTACTGCCTGTGCCATGCGACAGTGAGTAGACAGTGAGAATGAGGTGGAGGATAAATGCATGGCTGAGGGATTGGAGCAGGGGGCAGGAATTCAGATTTCTGGATCTTTGGGACCTCTTTTGGGGCAGGAGTGACCTTGGGGCAGGGTTGCATGTGAATCCCAGGGAGACCAATATCCTGGTGCGGAGGTTTGCAAAGGCTATTGGGGAGAGTTTAAACTAGAATTGTTGGGGGCTGGGGACCAAACTGAAGAGACTGGGGTAAGAGGAGGTTGGCTCACAAATAGAGAAAGCTTGGAGACAGTGCAAGAGGGAGGATAGGCAAGGTGATAGAGAAGGGACACACTCAGACTGATGGTTTGTGATGTGTCTATTTTAATGCAAGGATGATCTTAGAGCATGGATCAGTACTTGGAACAATGATGTTGTGGTCATTAGGTTGTCTCAGGGGTAGGAATGGTTACTTTGAGTGCCAGGCTTTAGATGTTTCAGAAAGGACAGGGATGGAGGCAAAAGAGGTTGATGGCACTGTTGATCAGAGACAGAGTCATGACTGCAGAAAAGGAGAAAGTCATGGAGGGATTGTCTACGGAGTCTCTGTGGGTGGAAGTTAGGAAGAGGAAGGGGTCAATAACTCTACTGGGTGTTTTTTATAGACCACCCAATAGTAACAGGGACATCAAGGAGCAGATAGGGAGACAGATCCCTGGAAAAGTGTAATAATTATAGGGTTGTCTTGCTGGGAGATTTTAATTTCCCGAATATCGATTGGCATGTCCTTAGAGTGAGGGTTTAGATGGGGTGGAGTTTGTTAGGTGTGTTCAAGAAGGTTTCTTGACACAATATGTAGATAAGCCTACAAGAGGAGAGGCTGTACTTGATCTGGTATTGGGAAATGAACCTGGTCAGGTGTCAGATCTCTCAGTGGGAGAGCATTTTGGAGATAGTGATCACAACTCTATCTCCTTTACCATAACATTGGGGAGGGATAGGAACAGACAAGTTAGGAAAGCATTTAATTGGAGTAAGGGGAAATATGAGGCTATCAGGCAGGAACTTGGAAGCATAAATTGGGAACAGATGTTCTCAGGGAAATGTACAGAAGAAATGTGACAAATGTTCAGGGGATATTTGCATGGACATCTTGGGAATCAAAGTTGGCGGTGAGGATATCAATAATTTCAGTTATGTAGATGACACTATGTTAATTGCAAGTATGGAAGAAGAACTACAAAACTCAATTGATATAGTTGTTGAAGAAATTGCAAAAATGGGTCTATCTATCATTGCAAAAAGACAGAATGTACGGTGATATCCAAACAGAAGGAGAATCCTATCTGCAGGCTGAGAATAAACGGAAAGGACATAAAACAAGTAATGATCTTTTGCTACTTAGGAAGCTGGGTGACATCAGATGGCAGATGCAACATGGACACCAAAAGAAGAATAGGGATGGCGAAAGACACCTTTATGAGACTGACCAATACTAAACTAGGCATGACAACCCACCTCAGAGTACTGAAATGTTACGTTTATCCAGTTATGTTATATGGCTCAGAATGTTGCACAATATCTAGTAACATGAAGAAACGAATTGAAGCAGCAGAGATGTGGTTTTTGAGGAGGATGCAAAGAACATCATAGACGAAATGAATATCTAACGAGGATGTCATGAACAGAGCAAGCACAAAAAGAGAAATAATGTATGAGATCATGAAAAGGCAACGCAACCTCATTGGACAAGTGATTAGGAAAGAGGAGTTAGAATGCACAGTAATTCTGAGAAAGATTGAAGGGAAGAAAGCAAGTGGAAGACAAAGACAAATGACGATGGAGACAGCAGCCAGAGAACTGGAAATGAATACCAATGAATTGATCCACTTGACCCTAAACAGGAGTGTGTGGGCCATGGCAGTCAAAGCTCAAACTGGGCATGGCACCTGATGATGATGATGTTCCAATGAGACAAGGAAAGGATGGTAGGGTACAGGAACCGTGGTGTACAAAGGCTGTTGTAAATCTGGTCAAGAAGAAAAGAAGACCTTATGAAAGGTTCAAAAAACTAGGTAATGATAGAGATCTAGAAGATTATAAGGCTAGCAGGAAGGAGCTTAAGAATGAAATTAGGAGAGCCAGAAGGGGCCATGAGAAGGACTTGGCAGACAGGATTAAGGAAAACCACAAGGCATACTACAAGTATATGAAGAGCAAGAGGATAAGATGCGAAGAGAATAGGACCAATCAAGTGTGATAGTGGAAAAGTGTGTATGGAACTGAAGGAGATAGCAGAGGTACTTCATGAGTACTTTGCTTCAGTATTCACTATGGAAAAGGATCTTGACAATTGTAGGGATGAATTACAGTGGACTGAAAAGCTTGAGCAAGTAGATATTAAGAAAGGGGATGTGCTGGAGGTTTTGGAAAACATCGTTGGATAAGTCGCTGGGACCTGACGAGATGTACCCCAGTCTACAATGAGAGGTGAGGGAGGAGATTGTTGAGCCTCTGGCGATGATCTTTGCATCATCAATGGGGATGGGAGAGGTTCCAGAGGACTGGAGGGTTGAGAATGTTGTTTCATTATTCAAGAAAGGGAGTAGAGATAGCCCAGGAAATTATAGACCAGTGAGTCTTACTTCAGTGGTTGGCAAGTTGGTGGAGAAGATCCTGAGAGGCAGGATTTATGAACATTTGAACAGGCATAATATCATTAGGAATAGTCAGCATGGCTTTGGCAAAGGCAGGTCATGCCTTATAAGCCTGATTGAATTTTTTAAGGATGTGACTAAACACTTCGATGAAGGTAGAGCCGTAGATGTAGTGTATATGGATTTTAGCAAGGCATTTGATAAGGTACCCTTTGCAAGGCTTATTGAGAAAGTAAGGAGGCATGGGATCCAAAGGGACAATGCTTTGTGGATCCAGAACTGGCTTGCCCACAGAAGGCAAAGAGTGGTTGTAGACGGGTCATATTCTGCATGGAGGTCGGTCACCAGTGGTGTACCGCAGGGATCTGTTCTGGGACCCCTACTCTTTGTGATTTTTATAAATGACCTGGATGAAGAAGTGGAGGGATGGGTTAGTAAATTTGCTGATGACACAAAGGTTGGGGATGTTGTGGATAGTGTGGAGAGCTGTCAGAGGTTACAGCGGGACATTGATAGGATGCAAAACTGGGCTGAGAAGTGGCAGATAGAGTTCAACCCAGGTAAGTGTGAGGTGGTTCATTTTGGTAGGTCAAATATGATGGCAGAATATAGGTTTAATGGTAAGACTCTTGGCAGTGTGGAGGATCAGAGGGATCTTGGGGTCCAAGTCCATAGGACAGTCAAAGCTGCTACGCAGGTTGACTCTGTGGTTAAGAAGGCATATGGTACATTGGCCTTCATCAATCATAGGATTGAGTTTAGGAGCTGAGAGGTAATGTTGCAGCTATATAGGAACCTGGTGAGCCCCCCCCCCTCCCCCCTTGGAATACTGTGCTCAATTCTGGTCACCTCACTACAGGAAGGATGTGGAAACCATAGAAAGAACGCAGAGAAGATTTACAAGGATGTTGCCTGGATTGGGGAGCATGCCTTATGAGAATAGGTTGAGTGAACTCGGCCTTTTCTCCTTGGAGCAACGGAGGTTGAGAGGTGACCTGATAGAGGTGTATAAGATGATGAGAGGCATTGATCGTGTGAGTAGTCAGAGGCTTTTTCCCAGGGCTGAAATGGCTAACACAAGAGGGCACAGTTTTAAGGTGCTTGGAAGTAGGTGCAGAGGAGATGTCAGGGGTAAGTTTTTTACACAGAGAGTGGTGAGTGCGTGGAATGGGCTGCTGGTGACGGTGGTGGATACGATAGGGTTCTTTAAGAGACTCCTGGACAGGTACATCGAGTTCAGAAAAATAGAGGGCTATGGGTAACCCTGGGTAATTTCTAAGGTAGGGACATGTTCAGCACAGCTTTGTGGGCTGAAGGGCCTGTACTGTGCTGTAGGTTTTCTATGATTCTATGTTTCTATGTCTGTTTCAGGAGGCTTGCATCAGTGGAATAAATTGGGTCATTTTTCTCTTAAGAAAGCTGTGGGCTGAATTAAGAACCTTTAAAATAATGAAGGATGGGATCAGAGTACGTGAACTGTGGAAGAACAAAACCAGAGAACATCAGTATAAGATGGTCACAAAGGATGTTGGTGGGACTTGAGGAGCTGCAGAGTGCAGTTCAACAAAGAAATTTGGGAATACGCATCCATAATTCCTTGAAACTGGCATCACCGGTAGACAGGATTTTAAAGAGAGCTTTTGGCACTTTGGCCTTCATAAATCAAAGTACTGAGTTCAGGAGTTGGGACTTATGTTGAAGTTGTATAAGACATTGGTGAGGTCTAATTAGGAGTACTGTGTGCAGTTCTGGTCACCTACCTGCAGTAAAGGTATCAATAAGTTTAAATGAGTACACAGAAAATTTACAAGGACTTGCCAGCACTTGAGGGAAAAGTTGAACACGTTTCCCTAAAGAGTAGGAAAATGAGAGGAGATTTGATAGAGGTATAGAAAATGATGAGGGATATAGGTAGGATAAATGCAAGCAAGCTTTTTCCATTGAGTTTGGGTGAAACTAGAACTAGATGCCATAGGTTAAGGAAGAAAGGTGAAGTATTCAAAGGAAACCTGAGGGGGAGCCTCTTCACTCAGAGAGTGGTGAGAGTATCAAACTAGTTGCCAGTGGAAATGGTGGATGTGGCTTTGCTTGCAACATTTAAGAGTTTGGATAGGCATATAGATGGGAGGGGTAAGGAGGGCCACGGCCAAAGTGTAGGTCAAGAGGATTAGGCAGGATAATAGTTCAGCACAAACGTGGTGGGACGAAGGGCTGTTTTCTGTGATGTGATGCTCTGTGACTCTATACCCAGAGACTATCGGTATATGATTGTCCAGACGAATCCAGGAGGGAATTCAAAAGAAATCAGGACAATACTTAGCTTGTACCCACAGGGAATGATTAAGGAGAACAGTACGGGTGTACTTAAGTGGAGGCTGGATGAGGGCATAGTGGATTTTGTGAGAAATTTAGTGGGAGGGAAAAGCATGGATGTTCAGATCACAGTCAGGTTGTGACACATTACCTGCACCTGGGCCATGTACATGATGCAATCCATGTTGGAAACAGTGGGGAAGTAGTTTTCTGACAAAATCAAACATTGGATATTTTGAAAATCTGAAACAAAAAAGCTAAATAGGGAAAAGTCACAGCGGTCGCGTCTCTGCCATTGAGTCTAACTCTGTGACTCACAAGGGAAGAGGGGTGAAGAGGTGAGCTGTAGTGATAGGGGATTGCTTTTTGAGGGGAACAGAAAGGAGGTTCTATATACAAGAACGAGATTCCCATATGGTATGTTACCTCCCAGGTGCCAGGATCTGGGACAACTCAGACTGAGTCCTCAGCATTCTGAAGTGGAAGGGTGAGAAGCCAGAGGTCGTGGTCCATGTAGGTACCAATGACATGGGAAGAATGGGTGACAAGGTCCTGCAACATGAGTTCAGGGAGGTAGCTGCTTAGTTAAAGGGCAGGACTTCCAGGATTGTGATCTCATGATTGCTTGTGAGGACAGACATAGGAAGATCATATTATTTAACACATGGCTAAGAGTTGCAGTAGAAGGAAGATATCAGATTTTTTGATTATTGGCCTCTCTTCCGGCGAAGATGGGACCTGTACAGAGGAGATGGCTTGTACCTGAACTGGAGGGGGCCTAATCCCCCAGCGGGAAAGTTTGCTCGGGCTGCATGTGGGTGGGGGGATGAACTAGAGTTCCAGGGGAATGGAAACAGAGCACCAGAACTACAGCAGAGAGGATATGGAGGCAGATGTTGTTTAGCCCGCAGAGAGAGTCAGGAATCAAAAGTTTGAGCATGGTGCAGCTAGTGTCCTGAGCTGCATATACAGTATTTTAGTGCAACAAGTATTGTAGGGAAGGCAGATGAGCTCAGGGTATGGATCAACACCTGGAATTGTGACGTTGTAGCCATCAGTGAGACTTGGTTACAGGAGGGGCAGGACTGGCAGCTCAGGAGGGGTTCTGTTGTTTTAGGTACGACAGAGCGGGAGAGATTAAAGAAGGAGGGATGGCAATAGAAGTCAGGGAAAATGTCATGACATTTTGGAGTCGATCCTCAAGGACGAGGTTATGAAATACCTTGAGGTGCAAGACAAGATAGGCCCAAGCCAGCATGGTTTCATGAAGGGAAGATCCTACCTCACCAATCTATTGGAATTTTTTAAGGTAGTTTCAAATAAGATTGACAAGGGAGAGACTGTGGATGTTGTGTATTTGGATTTTCAAAAGGCCTTCGATAAGGTGCCGCATAAGAGGCTGCTTGATAAGATGAGAGCCCATGGAATTACAGAAAAGATATTGGAATGGGTGGAGCATTGGCTGATAGACAGAAAGCAAAGGGTGGGAATAAAGGGATCCTATTCTGGTTGGTTGCCGGTTACTAGTGGTGTTCCACAGGGGTTAGTGCTGGGGCCGCTTCTTTTTACACTGTATATCGATGATTTAGATTATGGATTCAATGGTTTTGTGGCTAAATTGCGGATGACACCACGATAGGTGGAGGAGCAGGAAGTGTTGAAGAAATGGAAAGGCTGCAGAGAGACTTGGTCAGTTTAGGAGAGTGGGCAAAGAAATGGCACATGAGATACAATGTTGAGAAATGTACGGTTGTACATTTTGTAAGAAGAAATAATCGGGCAGATTATTATTCAGATGGGGAGAAAATTCAAAAATCGGAAGTACAAAGGGATTGGGGGTCCTTGTGCAGGATACCCTGAAGGTTAACCACCAGGTTGGATCGGCAGTAAGGAAAGCGAATGCTATGTTGGCATTCATTTCAAGAGGAATAGTGTGTAAGAGTAAGGAGGTGTTGATGAGGCTCTATGGGGCACTGGTGAGACCTCATTTGGAATATTGTGTGCAGTTTTGGGCCCCCTATCTTAGAAGGGATGTACTGATGTTGGAGAGAGTTCAGAGAAGATTTACGAGGATGATTCCTGGAATGCAGAGGTTAACATATGAGGAGCGTTTGTCAGCTCTTGGACTGTATTCATTAGAGTATAGAAGAATGAGAAGGGATCTCATTGAAACATTTTGAATGTTGAAAGGGTTGGACAGAGTAGATGTGGAAAGGCTGTTTCCCTTGGTGGGTGAGTCCAGGACAAGAGGCCACAGTCTTAGAATTAGAGGGTACCCATTTAAAACAGAGATGAGGAGAAATTTTTTTAGCCAGAGGGTTGTGGATTTATGGAATTCATTGCCATATTCAGCTGTGGAGGCCCGATCATTGAGGGTGTTTAAGGAGGAGATTGATAGGTATCTAATTAGTCAGAGTATCAAGGAATATGGGAAAAAAGCCGGAAATTGGAACTAGATGGGAGAATAGTTTAGCTCATGGTGGAGTGGCAGAGCAGACTCGATGGGATGAATGGCCTACTTCTGCTCCTTTGTCTTATGATCTTGTGATGACACTACTCCGTCAGGACAAACTGGAGAACTCATCTAGTGAGGCATTATGATTGAAGTGAGGAATAAGAAAGGTATGACCATGTTAATGGAGCTATATTACAGACCACCCACAGTCCGCAGGATTTAGTGGAGCCAATCTGGAAAGAGTGTGAAGACTGTTGCAAGAAATATAAGTTGTTATAATGGGTGATTTGTAACTTTCCATATATCGACTGGGACTCCCATACTGTAAAAGGACTGGATGGGATAGAATTTGTCAAATGTGTTCAGGAAGGTTGCCTTAATCAGTACATAGAAGTCCCAGTGAGAGAGTTAGTGATACTTGATCTGCAATGCTATTAGTGAATGAAACAGGGCAGGTGATGGAAGTTTGTGTAGGGAAACACTGCATCCAGTGACCACATTGCCATTATTTTCAAAGTAAATATGGAAAAGGAGAGGTCAGGTCCATGGATTGAGATTCTAAATTGGAGAAAGGCCAATTGTGATGGTATCAGAAAGGACCTGGCAAGTGTAACCATATAACAATCACAGCACGGAAAAAGGCCATTCCGGCCCTCCTAGTCCGTGCCGAACTCTTAATCTCACCTAGTCCCACCTACCCGCACTCAGCCCATAACCCTCCACTCCTTTCCTGTCCATATACCTATCCAATTTTACCTTAAATGACACAACTGAACTGGCCTCTACTACTTCTACAGGAAGCTCATTCCACACAGCTATCACTCTCTGAGTAAAGAAATACCCCCTCGTGTTTCCCTTAAACTTTTGCCCCCTAACTCTCAAATCATGTCCTCTCGTTTGAATCTCCCCTACTCTCAATGGAAACAGCCTATTCACGTCAACTCTATCTATCCCTCTCAAAATTTTAAATACCTCGATCAAAGCCCCCCTCAACCTTCTACGCTCCAATGAATAGAGACCTAACTTGTTCAACCTAGTGTAGACAGGGACAAGCTGTTATCTGTACTTTTTCAGAGGCCTTTAAAAGAGAAATTTTGAGAGTACGAAGCTTGAAGATGCCTGTCAGAATAAAAAGTAAAGATATCAGGTTTAGGGAACCTTGGTTTTCAATAGATATTGAGGCCCTGGTTCAGAAACAGAAAGGAGGTGCATAGCAGGTATAGGCAGTTAGGAACAAATGAGGTGTTTATGGAGAATAAGAAATGCAAGAGAACACTTAAGAAAGAAATCAGGAGGGCTAAAAGAAATCATGAAGTTCCCTAGCTGACAAGGTGAAGGAGAATCCTAAGGGATTCTGGAGGTATGTTAATTGCAAGAGATAAAATTGTTCCTCTGGACGATCAGAATGGTAATCTACGAATGGAGACAAAAGAGAAGGTGAAGATCTTAAGTAGATATTTTACATCTGCATTTACTGGGAGACGGACACAAATCTATACAATTGAGCCAAAGCAGCAGCAAGGTCACGGACCCTGTACAAATCACCGGGGGGCGGGGGGAAGGTGTCTGCTGTCTTGAGGCAAATCCCCAGGGCCTGACAATGTGTTACTTCAAATGTTGTGGAAGCAAGTGCAGAAATTGCAGGGGTGCAAGCAGAGATATTTAAGTCATCCTCAGCAACAGGTGAGGTACTAGAGCTAATGTTGTTCTGTTGTTTAAGAAAGGCTCTAAAAATAAACCAAGAAATTATAGGCCAGTGAGCCTGACATCAATAGTGGAAATGTTATTGGAAGGTATTCTAAGGGACCAGATACATGAGTATTTGGATGGACAGGGACTGATTAGGATAGTCAGTGTGGCTTTGTGCAGGTTAGGTCATGTCTAATCAATCTTATAGTTTTTTTGAGGAAGTTACCAGGAAAGTTGATGAAGGTAAGGCAGTGGCTGTTGTCTACATGGACTTTAGCAAGGCACTTGACAAGGTCCCACATGGGAGGTTGGTCAGGAAGGTTCAGTAGCTTGGCATTCTAAATCAATGATCTGGAATTAATATGGCTAACTGGATCAGCCAATTTGTGGATGACCCCAAGATTGGGGCTGTCATGGACAGCGAGGAAGACTTTCAGAGCTTGCAGCAAGATCTGGACCAACTGGAACAACGGGCTGAAAAATGGCAGATGGAATTTAATACAGACAAGTGAGAGATGTTGCACTTTGGTAGTACCAATCAGGGTAGGTCTTACATAGTGAATGGTAAGGCACTGAAGAATGCAGCAGAACAAAGGATAAGATCCATAATTCATTGAAAGTGACGTCACAGGTAGACAGGGTCATGAGGAAAGTTTTTGGCACATTGGCCTTCATAAATCAAAGTATTGAGTCCAGGGGTTAGGATGTTATATTGAAATTGGTGAGGCTGATTTGGAGTATTGTGTGCAGTTTTGGTCACCTAACTATAGGAAGGATGTAAATAAGGTTAAAAGAGTACAGAGAAAATTTGCAAGAATGCAAAGGGGTGGGACAGGAGTTGTTATAAGGAAGGATTGAATAGATTAGGAATTTACTCCTTGGAATATAGTAGACTGAGGGTAGATTTGACAGAGGTACACAAAACTATGAGGGGTATGGACAGGGTAAATGCAAGAAGGTTTTTTGCAATGAAGTTGTGTGGGACTACGACCAGAGATCATGGGTTAAGGGTGAAAGGTGAAGAGTTTAAAGGGAATATGAGAGGAAATTTCTTCACTCAGAGGGTCGTGAGAGTGTGGAATGAGTTGTCAATGCAGGTAGTGCATGCAAGCTGATTTTTTAAGTGTAAGAGAAGTTTGGATAGCTACGTGGATAGCAGGGACATGGAGAGCTATGGTCCTGCTGCAGGTCATTGAGAGTAGGCATTTTAAATTGTTCAGCATGGACTAGATGGGCCGAAGGGCCAGTTTCTGTGCTGTATTTTTTCTATGAATCTATGACTCTAAAATTCTACTTCTCCCACATGTAACTCCTTGAAACCAAACAATTATTTCTTTGCAACACACGCACTAAATACTGGAGAAACTCAGCAGGCTAGGCAGCATCAATGCAGGGGACTAGAGTTGATGTTTAAGGTGAGACTCTTCACCAGGACTAGAAATCAAGGGGGAGTTAGACAGAGTAAGAGGGCAGAGAGATGGGAAGGAGTACCAGGTGTCAGGTGATAGGGTGAAGCCAGGTGAGGGGGTAGGTAGGTGGGGACGGGGTGTGAGATGCTGGAAACGGTGAAGGGCTGAAGTAAAGTAATCTGTGAGGAGAGGGCAGTGAACCATGGTAGAAAGGGAAGGAGGGAACCAGGGGGTGAAGATGGGCAGCTGAGGAGAAGAGAAGAGGAAAGAGGGGAGCCAGATTGGGGAATGGAAAAAGAGAACATGAAAGGGAAAGAAATTACTAGGAGTTAGAGAAATCAATTTCTTTATTTCTTTAATACAGTCTTTAGTATCTCCTTTCACCGTGCACCTTCAGCCTTTGTTATATCCCCTCTTCCCCACCCCCCCTTGCCACCGCACACACCTTCCTGCTCTCTCTTCACCAACTCCCCTTTCTCTGCAGGTAAACCCTCAAACCTCTTCTTCTGTCGGCTTCCCCCAGTCCTGATGAAACCCAGTGAGCTGAAAGGACTGCAGGGTTGGAATCAGTATATTATTGTCACATTTACAGAGAAGCTGGTGAACCACACGTCCGGTGGTCAGGACCCATTAGCCGTAGCCGAGCCCGCGAAGCTCAGCGTCAGTGTACTCAGTCCACGTCTGCTGGAGGCCCGTGCTGGGGTTAGCGGACTCTATGTGCGTGGTGGGAGGAACGGGGAATGGGCTGCTGTTCTGTGCTGCCTCTTGTGCTCTGTGTTGTTCTGCTGAGCAATGTGGGCATGTTATGTCGGTGGCAGGACGTGTGGCGACAGTTGCGGGCTGCCCCCAGCACATCCGTGTGTGTGTGTGCGTTGGATGTTAATGCAAACCATGCATTGGTTTCAATGTACATGTGATGAATAAACTTAAAATCTTGAATCTTGAATCTTGCAACTTGTCTCGTAAACTGTTCATATAAATCAGATCACTGCACAGTGCACTGGGGTAGAAACAAGATAAAATAGAAACAGAACGCAGAACTTTCATCAGAACTGGGAATGTTATAGATGAAGCAAATTCCGGGGAAAAGAGAAGGGGTGCGGGGAACAAAAGGCAAGGACCGTGATTGTATGGAGACTGGGAGGGACTCAATCTCATGTCCTCATTACAGCATCAGAGATCCCACCACTGTATGGGGAGGTTGTACGTTCTCCCCGTGACCGCGTGGGTTTCCTCCGGGTGCTCTCGTTTCTTCCCACAATCCAAAGACGAACGGGTTAGTAAAGGTTAAGAGGTTGTGGGCATGCTTTGTTGCGAAAACCTTGTGTCTGCCCCCGGCTCATCCTCAGATTGTGTTTGTCATTGACACAAATGACGCATTTCACTCACAAGAGAAAATCTGCTGGAAATCCATTTCACTGTTTCAATGTAGATGTGATCAAATCTTCAGATCAAGGAGAGGGGTTGTTGTGTCTTTGGTGTCAGTCATTACCAAGGTGAATAATAAGGAGAGAGCTATCCAAAAAACACTGATTTGTTCAAGGTATAAATGTTTTTTAACAGAAAGCTGTGGTTGGTAAAACACTTCATCTAACGCTATACCACATGGTGTACACAGTTGTTAACATTCACTACATACAGCACACAAGTTCACCTTTAAAGAACTAAAACTAGAGGTCATGGGTTAAGGGTGAAAGGTGAAATGTGTAAGGGGAACCTGAGGGGAAACTTCTCCACTCAGCGGGTGGAATGAATTGCCAGCAAAGGTGGTGGGTGTGGATCCAGTTTCAACATTTAAGAGAATTTTGGATAAGTACTTGGGTGGAGGTTTATGGCCCAGGTGTGGCAGAATAATAGTTTGGCATGGACTAGATGGGCCAACGGGCCTGCTTCTGTGCTGGAATGCTCTATGACCCTGTGACTATATGAGGTACAGTGAAAAGCTTTCTTTCGTCTTTCATCCATACAGATCGTTTCATCACAACAGTATATCAAGGTGGTACAGGGCAAAGCAATAACAAAATGCAGAATAAAGTGTTACAGTTACAGAGAAAGGGCAGTGCAAGTCATAGCAACGTAGACTGTGAGGGCAAGTGTCCATTTTATCATACTAGGGGACCATTCAATAGTCTTATAACAGTGGGAGAGAAGCTGTTGTTGAGCCTGCAGTACGTGCTTTCACACCTAACGGGAGGCGGGAGAAGAGAGAAAGTCCGAGCTGGGTGGGCCTTTGATTATGCAGGCTGCTTTACTGAGGCCATGCAGGGAGTCTGATTTCTGTGATGTTCTGAGCTATGTCCATAACTCTCTGTAGTTTCTTGCAGACCAGTTGCAAAGCCAAGCTGTGATGTATTCGAATAGGATCCTTTCTATGGTGCCTCGATAAAAATTGGTGAAGGTCAAAGGAGACATGCCAAATTTACTTCCTGAGGAAACAGGGTGACATAGAACACTACAGCCCGGTACAGACTTTCGACCCACAAAGTTGTGCTGACTTTTTAACCTACTCTATGATCAACCTAATCCTTCACTCCCATATAGCCTCCATTTTTCTATCATTCATGTGCCTATCTAGGGCTCTTAAATGTCCCTAATGTATCTGCCTCTACCACCACCTCTAGCAGTGCGTTCCATGCAGTGACCAGTTCTCTTGTAAAAATCATTTTGTTCTCCTTTATGCTTAGATACTAAAGTATGACAATAAACGATCTTGAATTTCTTGAATCCCTCAAAAAACCTGGCTCTAACATTCCCCCCTTCTATATTTTCCTATACTCACTCAGAAACTGGTATGCATTCTTTGACCTGGCATCTTTCCCGCTGGGCCAGGTCACGCCTGTTGTGTTGTTCACTCCAAGGAACTTGAAACTCACTACCCTCGGGATTTTGCAATTAACTATTTATTTGCACACAGACACAGGTGTGTGTGTGTGTGTGTGTGTGTGTGTGTGTGTGTGTGTGTGTGTGTGTGTGTGTGTGTGTGTGTGTGTGTGTGTGTGTGTGTGTGTGTGTGTGTGTGTGTGTGGTGTATCTATCTCTATATACTGCTAATACAATTTCACTCATTCACAAATTCAGCATGATGGTTTTAATTTAATTTCAGTGGAGCACCAAACTACAAGTAGTGCAATCACTCAGGTCGAGTAGGATGTTCTCCTGAGGGGTTATTCCCTCAATGGAGAACACCTCTGCAGGACTTTGCTTAACGTGCGGTGGCTGATGCATTGGTTCTTGACAGATCGGGGTCAGGGTTCTGTGACATGGAGTGCAATACAACTGGGAACCCTTCACTGCTGCAGCCTTCCTCATCTTCACTGTCATGGTGATGTGCCATCATCTCCCACCAGCTCTCTCTTGGTTGGTTTGGTCTTTATCTGGAACTTCCCCCTTGACCTTACCGTCATGGGTGACTCTGCCAGAAGCTAAGCTCTAGACAGCATCACTCTCAGGATCTAAGGCACTCACAAGCCTCTCCACCATAACAAGATGACAATCCTCCGATAAGAAACTACAGGTCATTCAAATGAATCTTCTTCAAATATCTTCATACCTAACCAATTTCTCACATTAAAGCTAATGTAGGTTTTCGTAAATAAAACTGCAGAGGCACTTTAAGTTTAAGGGAAACCGTAACAACTCCTTTATTGTCGAGCAAACACACAGCATACAGCATGGTAAAGAAATTTCACATCGTCACGTCAGACCAGCCCCTTAAAGTGAACCCCAATTCACTGTCAAGCAGCTGCCGGGCACCTACCAGAAAAAGCAAGATCTCCCAGTGGTCATCCATTTCAATTCCACTTTGCATTCCCACTCTGACAGACCAGTCCATGGCCTTCTCTACCATCAGAATGCGGCCACTCTCAGGTTGGAGGAACAACACCTTATATTCTGTCTGGGTAGCCTCCAACCTGATGGCATGAACATCAAGTTCTCAAACTTCTGGTAATGCTTCCTCCCCTTCACCATTCTCCATCCCCTTTTTCCTCTCTCACTTTATCTCCTTGCCTGCTGATCACCTCCCTCTGGTGCTCCTCCCACTTTTCTTCCTTCCATGTCCTTCTGACCTCTTCTATCAGATTCCCCCTTCTCCCTCCCTGTATCTTTTTCACCAATCAACTTCCCAGCCCTTTACTTCTCCCCTCCCGTGTTTCTGCCCCTCCCCCCATCTTCTAGCTCAGACTCCTCATCTTCCTTTCTCCAGTCGTGATGAAGGTTCTCGGACTGAAACGCCTGAAGCTGCCTGGCCTGCTGAGTTCCTCCAGCATTTTGTATGTGTCGCTCGGATCTCATGCATCAGCAGATTTTTTCTTCTTAGTGATCGAACACCAACAATGTTAATGGTTGTGAATTATGTAGTTTCCACCCATTACATTACCCATCCCTGCCCCCCACAGAATTCACCAAAACCGGCATTGTGAGCCTGTCTGGAGCTCGGATGAACCGCCCGGCTCGAGTCCAACATTCCATGGGTGGAGGAACAGTAGCTGCCTCGGGCCTGTCAGGAGGTGTGTTGATGGTTATGTCGTAATGCCGGGGGCACGGTAGTGGAATCCTCCAAATCTTGGTGGGCTGGTTTAAGGTATCTACACTATTATCTATGATTAAAGTCTTTTCTCCCCGTTCCAAAATGCTGAACGGGCCATCATAAGGGGGCCTAAGTGGATGTTGGTGTGCAACATGGCAGACAAAAACAAAAGAGGTGGAATGTAGGTCACTGGGAACCCAAGAGTGCCGTGCGCCACGATGGGAGATAGGAATAGGTGAAAGGAATTGTATTTACTGAGGTGGGGGGCAGAACATTGTTGAGAGGCTGACTGTGCAGTCATGGCATCAGGAACAATATCATCTGATGGCCATCCGTATACCAACTCAGGCACAGATAACTGCAGCTGCCTTTGGAAGCCATTTTGAGCCCCAACAGGAACCACGGGAGACGATCAGGCCAACACTCATCCATCAGGAAAGCCCTCAGAGCAGACTTTAAGGAGCAGTGAAACCACTCACGTAGGCCATTGGACTGTGGCTGATACACCTTGATGTGATGTAGCCTAACACTGAGGTTCTGGGCCATCGCAGCCCAGAGGTCTGATATGAACTGGGGACCGCGGTCAGAGGAAATATCAGATGGGGTGCCAAACCAAGCAACCAAGTGCTGATGAATGCTAAACCACGTCTGCAGCCATTGTTAAGGCCAGAGAGATGTCCTCTGGCCACCCGGTGGTACGGTCCACTATGGTAAGGAGGTGTGTGAAAATGCAGGAGGAGGGAAGAGGGCCAACAATATCAAACCATCGCTCAGGGACCTCAAAAAGTGCTAAAGATGGTTAATTTTCGCTCACCGGCACTCAGCACAGTCTAATCACACACATCAGTTCTGAGGCTGTGCCAAACAAACTTCAGTGCAACCAGTTTTTGTGAGACCGGATGTGAGAGATCATGAATAAAAATAGTTAAAAATAGTACACCTCCAATTTACAGGCACTATGGGGAGAGGGCGACTGAATGAAACACTGTACAGTTTCCCCGAACTTAACGCCAGCCAACTGGAGGCCTGTGACTGCTGCTCGGTGAGCCTGGACCTCTGGGTCAGTAGCTTGGTCGGCTGCCATGCCGGACGGTATAGTCAACCCCCAATGGCTGGCTGTGAGAGGCAATCAGTCACGGTATTATTCTTCCCCCTGATATGGTGTGAACTCGGATATGAAGGCCAGGTGGCGATGCCGCCAGGTAAACCATGGGTCTGATATTTTGGACATCGTGTGGGTGAGGGGTTTGTGGTCAACAAACGCTGTGAAATGGTGACCCTCTAGTAGAAAATGAAAATGGCAGACAGCCAGATAGAGACCAAGAAGCTCACAGTGAAACATGCTGAATTTCCTTTCGGGGGACGGAGCTGCCAGCTGAGGAGAGCGAGCGCTGCCACGGGCCTCCGAACAACACCCACAGTAAGGTCTAAAGCCTCAGTAGTAATGGCTATGGGTGTGTTGGGGAGCGGGTGTGCCAGTAGGGTCCTGTTGGAAAGAGCTTGTTTGGTATCAACAAATGCCCTGGTCATGTCTGCTGATAAGAGAAGCACTTGATTAGATTATTGCCTTTAAGCGCGCTATACAGGGGGAGCATCAGTTCAGGAGCTCGCAGAATGAAGTGGTGATAGAAATTCTTGCAGTTTTTCGTAGTACAGGGCCATGGGATAGTGGTGACTATTGATGGGCATGGTTTTGCATCTTCTGCAGAGATGCGATGGTCGAGAAAGTCAATGGTTGACAACCCAAACAGGCACTTAGTAGGGTTAATAATCAACCCGTTTGGTTGAAGTGCTTGGAAAGAATGCGGAG
The DNA here is from genome assembly GCF_048418815.1 of Hemitrygon akajei. NCBI lineage: Eukaryota > Metazoa > Chordata > Chondrichthyes > Myliobatiformes > Dasyatidae > Hemitrygon > Hemitrygon akajei. The sequence goes on along the minus strand of NC_133128.1, from coordinate 107,705,460 downwards.
ATGAGATACACGTTCAGATTTGGACGCACTGGCAACAAGTACATCTTCCAGGCAAACTAAAAGAAACTTGAAATCTTTTAACGCAGAGTCTATTAGCCGTGGGTTGTCAGGGGCTCTGGATAGGAGGTTGGTCCTCAGAAGTCTGGCAGCTGCATCACTGGTCCTCATCCATCTCCTAAACCTCTCATGTCTGCCTCCTAGTGGCACAACCAGGTAGACCGCTTCAGCTGGCGGGCTAAATGACATGACAGGGTGGTGTTAGCATGGAATCACTGGGCAAAGGACCTCGTTGACCAAGTCACCGGCCAGGGCGGGTGAGTTCCCTAAAGAAGTACAATGGCCATGTGTTCGAGATCAGGATGAGCCACCGAGTTAGAGGACATCAGCTGTGGTCTGGCCTGGAGAGGGATGAGCGCCACCAGCCCAAGGCACACAAAAGCACCCCTAGGCAGGTTGTGGGACCTGAACTGAACCAACCAAACCATCAGCTGTTGGGAAATCTATGCTGCGTTCTTCAGCCCAAACAGCATTCACACAAAACTCAAAAAGGCCAAACGGAGTTATCACAGCCATTCTGAGAATGTCTGCCAAGCACACAGGCACCTGATGTATGTAGCCCCTAAATAAGTCAACTTTAGAAAAAATAAACTTTCTGGCTAAATGTGCCAAAAGGTCTCGGATGTGTGGGACCAGGTAACAATCAGGGGTGGTGATCTCGATAAGGTGACTGTAACAGGGGCAGCAAACTCCACTGAATGTCGGGACTATGTGGAGGGGTGAAGCCCAGGGGGTATTTGACTAGCATACATGCCAAGACTTTGCATGTTGGCAAACTCAGCCTTCGCGGTTGCCAGCTTGTCTACACACACAGACATGGACTGGCGGGCCAGTTGTGGAAACGTGGTGCTTGACCCCATGTTTTGTAACTGTAGTGGAGAATGTGGGCTTGGAGAGGTTTGGGAATTCACCCAAGAGTCGAGTAAACTCACATGCGGTGGTGTATGTGCTTGACAGAGTCATTGTGGGGAACTTTCTGAGGAAGCAGCATAGCGACCAAAAGGCCTTGACATCCACAAGCTGGCAGTTCTTCCGATCACAGGAAATCTGTGCCGAGCAGCGGTCTACCTACATTAGCCGGGATAAAGTCCCGTGTGTAATGTCACCATCATGTCCCGTAACTCTGGATCCTGCTGCCACTGGCGGCCTCCAGCGAGGTTTCGTCGCTCTTTGCCTTCTCATCAATAGGTGATGCTGACAGCACACTCACTTGAGCACCCGTGTCACACAGGAAGTGTCGCCCTGAAAGAGTGCCCATAATAACCAATGGACGACCCAGGCAGCTGAAACCTACGATGTTTACAGACTTCTGATGTCCTGATGTGCAGGCACTGTCAAACCTGCAAGGTATTCGGCACTTCAGGGCGTTCATACCAAAGCAAGCGTGGTAAAAACACAGATCCGATGTTGTCCGTTTCACAGCTGTGGGTGTGCACATGTGCAGGACCTGCTGACCAGACTTACTGAGGCAGGGAAAGGAGGAATTATGCACCCCTGCCTAGCTTAGTGTAGACTATAGGCCATTTTAACAAGCTCGCTACAGACCTTCACAGGGGCATTAGCAAGGGCTATGCAAACTAAATCAGGCATCTGTTATATAAAAAGTTCTTTAAAAGTGAAACAAGGATGGTGATTTCCCAGTAGAGAAAGAATGTAGTCCATTAGTCAGAGGCTGAGCAATGAGGTCAACTGTTTAACGTGCTCAGACTCTGCGAGTCCAGAAGTCTGTAATAGCTGACTAATAGGTCAGTACGACAGACCTATTGTGTTCAGGAGGGTGTTGAAGGAGTCTCACCACTCTCACCCACGGAGCTACTGAGCCACTACGTAGTAACATCACACTACTGAGCCACACCACTATGTAGTAACATCACACTACTGAGCCACACCACTATGTAGTAACATCACACTATTACGTTCACACCAATATATAGTAACATCACACTACTGCATTCACACCAACACATAGTAACATCACACCACTATGTTCACGCCACTACGTAGTGACATCACACTACTGAGCCACACCACTACGAAGTAACATCACACTACTGCGTTCACACCACTACGTAGTAACATCACACTACTGTGTTCACACCACTACGTAGTAACATCACACTACTGCGTTCACACCACTACGTAGTGACATCACACTACTGAGCCACACCACTACGTAGTAACATCACACTACTGCGTTCACACCACTACATAGTGACATCACACTACTGCGTTCACACCACTACGTAGTGACATCACACTACTGAGCCACAACACTACGTAGTGACATCACACTACTGAGCCACACCACTACGTAGTGACATCACACTACTGCGTTCACACCACTACGTAGTAACATCACACTACTGAGCCACACCACTACGTAGTGACATCACACTGCTGCGTTCACACCACTACGTAGTAACATCACACTACTGAGCCACACCACTACGTAGTGACATCACACTACTGAGCCACACCACTACATAGTGACATCACACTACTGCGTTCACACCACTACGTAGTAACATCACACTACTGAGCCACACCACTACGTAGTGACATCACACTGCTGCGTTCACACCACTACGTAGTAACATCACACTACTGAGCCACACCACTACGTAGTGACATCACACTACTGCGTCCACACCACTACGTAGTAACATCACACTACTGAGCCACACCACTACGTAGTGACATCACACTACTGCGTTCACACCACTACGTAGTGACATCACACTACTGCGTTCACACTACTACGTAGTAACATCACACTACTGAGCCACACCACTACGTAGTGACATCACACTACTGAGCCACACCACTACGTAGTAACATCACACTACTGCGTCCACACCACTACGTAGTAACATCACACTACTGAGCCACACCACTACGTAGTAACATCACACTATTACGTTCACACCAATATATAGTAACATCACACTACTGCATTCACACCAACACATAGTAACATCACACCACTATGTTCACGCCACTACGTAGTGACATCACACTACTGAGCCACACCACTACGAAGTAACATCACACTACTGCGTTCACACCACTACGTAGTAACATCACACTACTGTGTTCACACCACTACGTAGTAACATCACACTACTGCGTTCACACCACTACGTAGTGACATCACACTACTGAGCCACACCACTACGTAGTAACATCACACTACTGCGTTCACACCACTACATAGTGACATCACACTACTGCGTTCACACCACTACGTAGTGACATCACACTACTGAGCCACAACACTACGTAGTGACATCACACTACTGAGCCACACCACTACGTAGTGACATCACACTACTGCGTTCACACCACTACGTAGTAACATCACACTACTGAGCCACACCACTACGTAGTGACATCACACTACTGAGCCACACCACTACATAGTGACATCACACTACTGCGTTCACACCACTACGTAGTAACATCACACTACTGAGCCACACCACTACGTAGTGACATCACACTGCTGCGTTCACACCACTACGTAGTAACATCACACTACTGAGCCACACCACTACGTAGTGACATCACACTACTGCGTCCACACCACTACGTAGTAACATCACACTACTGAGCCACACCACTACGTAGTGACATCACACTACTGCGTTCACACCACTACGTAGTGACATCACACTACTGCGTTCACACCACTACGTAGTGACATCACACTACTGCGTTCACACTACTACGTAGTAACAT